>NC_137548.1:32983768-33037534 GCF_963082525.1 Nesoenas mayeri
GTCATATGATGTAAGTACTTTTATTGAGTAGGTAAGTATGTAATAGCTAAAAGCCTCATAAATCAGCTCAATGTTCTCCCAATTTATAGAGAATATTTGATCTGAGAACATTACTGTCTGGTGAGCCACTGAGAAAAAGAGAAGACATGAGGAGTGATGGAGATGGATATATTGGATAATTTTTTATGTATATATATATATATATATATAGTATCTGGGGCTGACTCTTCGTTGCTTGTATCTTTTGTGCTCATTAACACCTGTGCAAGTGTAATATACTACCAAATCAAAATCTTAACTCACTTACTTTAACACTTTTATAGCTGCTTCTCATGGGGGTAGGTCATACAAAATGAGACACAGGACAGTTTTTTTAATCCACAGGATTCTCTTTTAAACAACAATAGCAGTTAATAAATCATATGTTTGAAGGATTATTTGAAGTATATAAAATAGTCTAAATCAATCTAGCCATTGTTTTCAGCATTACAATCAGCCCCATGTTATTGCAGCAAAGTACATTTTCGTCTAATTGCAACTAGAAATTACCAATTTTCAGTCTATCTCTGCATATTAATTTTTTATTTGAACAGTGAAGGACTTTGAAAAACTGTATTTATAACCACATGCATTACCATATAAACACCGTATATAAAAAAGAAAAAATACCATATGGATTCTCTGTGATTCTCCTTTACAGGATTCTTCACATAGTGCTTTATATCTGCATTGAAAGTATTTCATATTTAACAGCATCTGTCAGTAGTATGATAATCTGTACACTATGATGATTCTATGTATTGACTGAAGCTGAACTTCTGAACCTGTTGCAACATAAGAAAGCAGTGTTATTTATTTGCCATATTGTAGTTATAAAACAAAATAACTTATATTTGCTGTGGTTACTCAAGAAGAGTTGTTGAACAGGCCTCTGATAGCTAAATGGATGCTTCAACATATTTTTGAAATTGTGATCTGTGAGGGCCCTGATGCTTTGAGGCATTGCTTGCTGGATTGTTCACCTATTCATATTTTATACAGCCGAGTACCTTCCACTTTAAGTTACATCAGGGGCCTTTAAAAACCATATTTCACTCAACGACATTTTTCATCAGGCTAGTATGGAAATAGTAGAAGTCTAAAGTTCCTTTTCCATCTCCTTTCTGGACCACACAGGTGGTGTATATATGGCATCATTCCCTGGAAAAATAAGATACTATAGGATTTATTGTCTGGGTGAAATGTTTAAAATTTCTCTTAATATATTAATTAAATGGAATTGTCTTTGCTTGTATAGTCATTTCAGGATATTTGCCCTGCAGTTTTGGACCGATTCACTGAATTATTTGGGGCTCAGAGTAAAAGATTTCCTAACAAAATATGGGGACACACTACTCCCGAATTAAACAAAGAACTACCTCAATACCTAACATTAGAATGCATAAAATGACTATTAGCACAAAACTAGTTTGTTGTTTGGTTGGTTTGTTTTTTGTTTTTGTTTTCATTTTTTTGTTTTGTTTTGTTTTGTTTAAAAAAAAAAAAAAGAAAGAAAAGAAAAGAAAAAAAAAGAAAAGAAAAGAGAGAATGGTTTGAGCAGATCTAATTGATGGGGGGGGGGATGGAAAGAAGTCCCTGATCGGAGAGGTAAAAGAACCCTCTCTCAAACCCCATCAACACCCTTGGTGCCCTTAACAAATAGATATGAGGCCCTGGACCCTGAAAATCAGGCAGAGGACAGCCAAGAAGATCCACCTAGAGAGCCCCCTGGATGGACCTCATCTACAGGAAGGATTACAACTGCAGCTGTAAGAAGAAAAAAAAAAAAGAAGAGTGGTAGTAGTTGACGACTCCCTTCTGAGGGGAATAGAGGGCCCTATATGTCGCCCAGACCCATCCCACAGGGAGATCTGCTGCCTTCCTGGGGCCAGGGTGAGGGACATTAATAGAAGACTTCCAAAGCTAATTCAGCCCTCAGACTACGATCCCCTGTTAGTAGTTCAAGCTGGCAGCGAGGACATCAACAGAAGAAGTACTAAGATAATTAAAAAAGATTTTAAAGCACTGGGTTGGTCAGTTCATGGGATGGGAGCACAAGTGATATTTGCCTCAGTTCCTGTGCTATCTGGGATGGATGAGGAGCTAAATAAAGAGAGGAACAGAAAAGCCCATCAACAGGTGGCTTAAGGATTGGTGTCACCGTCAAAATTTTGGGTTTTTTGACCATGGGGCAAATTCCATGGTACCTAGTCACCTCAGATCAGATGGGCTTCATCCTTCTAGGGAGAACAAGAGGACTATAGCCCATAAGTTGGCAGGGCTGATCAGGAAGGCTTTAAACTAGGTTTGAAGGGGGAAGGGATTGTAACCGGGCTCTCCAAAGATCAGCCTAAGGATGGACAGCCTGAATTAAGAGTGAAATCAGCAGCCCACTTGAAGTGCATGTACACTAATGCACGCAGTATGGGCAACAAACAAGAGGAGCTGGAAGCCATTGTGCAGCAGGAAAGCTATGACATAGTTGCCATCACAGAAACATGGTGGGATGACTCATATGACTGGAGTGCTGCTATGTGTGGCTACAAGCTCTTCAGAAAAGATAGGCAGGGTAGGAGAGGTGGAGGGGTGGCTTTATATGTTAGAGAGTCACTCGACTCTGTTAAACTTGAGGTCAGCAGTGACAAGGTTGAGTGCCTGTGGACCAGAATCAGAGGGAAGTTCAACAAGGCTGACATCCTCGTGGGTGTCTGTTATAGACCGCCCAACCAGGACGATGAAGGAGATGAATTATTCTACAAGCAGCTGGCAGATGTCTCAAAATCGACGGCCCTTGTTCTTGTGGGTGACTTTAACCTGCCGGATATCTGCTGGGAGCTCAATACTGCACAGAAGAGGCCGTCTAGGAAGTTCCTAGAGTGTACAGAGGACAATTTCCTTCATCAACTGGTAAATGAGCCTACCAGGGGCAAGACCCCGCTAGACCTACTGTTTACAAACAGAGAAGGGCTGGTGGGAGATGTAGTGGTTGGAGGCCGCCTGGGTCATAGAGAACATGAAATAATAGAATTTTCAATACTCAGAGATGCAGGGAGATCCATTAACAAAACCTCTATGCTGGACTTCCAGAGGACAGATTTTTGCCTATTCAGAAGCCTAGTTCAGAGCATACCCTGGGAAACAATGCTTAAAAACAAGGGGGCCCAGGAGGGTTGGACATGCTTCAAGCAGGAGGTTTTGAGTGCACAGGAACAGGCTATACCAGTGTGCCGAAAGGCTAGCCGGCGGGGAAGACAATCGGCTTGGCTAAACAGAGAGATTCTGAATGAAATCAGAAATAAAAAGAGACTTTACCGACTGTGGAAAAAAGGGCTGGCTACTTATGAAGAATTTATGGAAGTAGCTAGATCATGCAGAAAAAAAATCAGGGAAACAAAAGTGCAATTTGAGGTTAATTCGGCCAATTCTGTCAGGGATAATAAAAAGTCCTTCTTTAAAAATGTTAATAACAAAAGAAGGGGCAAGGAAAACCTCCATTCTCTGTTGGACTTTGAGGGAAATATAGTTAACAAAGATGAGGAGAAAGCTGAAGTACTTAATACCTACTTTGCCTCAGTTTTCACCAGAAAGACAGGTGGCCCTCAGGACAACTGGCCTCTGGAGGTGGTTGACAGAGATAGGAAGCTGAATAGGTCCCTTGTATTCCGGGAGGAAATAGTTGGTGATTTACTGAGCCATCTGGATCCTCACAAGTCTATGGGACCAGATGAGATCCATCCTAGGGTGATGAGGGAGCTAGCAGAAGAACTTGCCAAGCTGCTCTCCATCATCTTCCAACAGTCCTGGCTCACTGGGAAGGTCCCATATGATTGGAAATTGGCCAATGTTACCCCAGTCCACAAAAAGGGCTGCAAAGCTGACCCTGGTAACTACAGGCCTGTCAGCCTGACCTCGGTGCCTGGCAGGGTTATGGAGTAGATCATCCTGAATGGAATCACACCGCACCTTCAGGATGGACAAGGGATCAGACCCCAGCCAGCATGGGTTTAGGAAGGGCAGGTCCTGTCTGATCAACCTGATCTCCTTTTATGATCAGGTGACTCACCTGGTGGATGATGGGAAAGCCTTGGATATGGTCTATCTGGACTTCAGCAAGGCCTTTGACACTGTCTCCCATAATATACTCCTGCAAAAGCTGGTAGCCCGTGGCTTGGACAAGTGCACTGTACGCTGGGTTAAGAACTGGCTAGAGGGCCGGGCCCAGAGAGTGCTGGTGAATGGGGCTGCATCCAGCTGGCGGTCAGTCACTAGTGGTGTTCCCCAGGGGTCAGTGTTGGGTCCAGTCCTGTTTAACATCTTTATTGACGATTTAGATAAGGGGATTGAGACCATCATCAGCAAATTTGCTGATGACACCAAGTTGGGAGGGAGTGTCGCCCTGCTGGAAGGCAGGAGGGCTCTGCAGAGGGATCTGGATAGGCTGGAAAAATGGGCTGATTCCAATGGGATGAAGTTCAATAAGGCCAAGTGCCGGGTGCTGCACTTTGGTCACAACAACCCCCTGCAGCGCTACAGGCTGGGCACAGAGTGGCTGGAGAGCAGTCAGGCAGAAAGGGACCTGGGGGTACTAATTGACAGGAAGCTCAACATGAGCAATCAGTGTGCCCAGGTGGCCAAGAAGGCCAATGGTATCCTGTCCTGTATCAAAAATAGCGTGGTCAGTAGGACAAGGGAAGTGATCCTTCCCCTGTACTCTGCATTGGTGAGGCCACACCTGGAGTATTGTGTTCAGTTCTGGGCCCCTCAGTTCAGGAAAGACATTGAAGTGCTGGAGCGGATCCAGAGAAGAGCAACAAGACCAGTGAAGGGACTTGAACATAAGACCTATGGGGAGAGGCTGAGGGAGCTGGGCTTGTTTAGTCTGGAGAAGAGGAGGCTTAGAGGTGACCTCATCACTCTCTATAACTACCCGAAGGGAAGTTATAGCCAGGTGGGGATTGATCTCTTCTCCCAGGCAGTCAGCAATAGGACAAGGGGGCATGGGCTTAAACTCTGCCAGGGGAAATTTAGGCTGGATATTATAAAGAAATTCTTTACAGAGAGAGTGGTCAGGCATTGGAATGGCCTGCCCAGGGAGGTGGTGGACTCACCGTCCCTGGAGGTTTTTAAAGTGAGGTTGGACATGGCGCTTAGTGCCATGATCTAGTAAACAGACTAGAGTTGGACCAAGGGTTGGACTTGATGATCTCTGAGGTCTTTTCCAACCCAGTCGATTCTGTGATTCTGTGATATATCTGTCCATGAACAAAATTAGACCAGAAAAAGGTGCTAAACCTAACAGAGGTACAAGAATAGACACAACTTTTCTTTCTGAACCCACTCTTTTGGCTTCACAAACTGCTGTTCATTTAAACTGTTTGGTGCAAAGACCAGACAGTATCTAACTCAGCTGTGAGTCGGGCTTGCTTGAGCATCAGCACGCACAGCAGTAACACAGTGTCGTGGAATGCTTCTGTGTTCTTTTATAAACTTTGTCTCTAGGGAGGAATATAGTCTACTCTTACGAATTAGATCCAGTCTGCTAAAGTGACACTCTACCTCCCACCCCAAGTTGCACTTCAATATGTCATTCCGCTTGTATTCTACCTGAGCACTTGTACTGGCTCTGAATGACACTTCAGTTGAATCTGTACTGGCACATGATCTGCTCAGTAAGGTCTATAAAAACTAACATGGTTAACAATCCCTGTTGATGAATGGGACTGTTCAATTATCCTAACAATTCCTCTTTGACCTTAACCTTTCTTGAAAACAGAGATTATGCATTATGTCTTAATTCTAGCTTCCCCTTCTTCAGAGTGTAATCCAGCTCTTTAAATTCCATTTTCCTTAAGCTTTTTCATTTTAAAGAATGAAGGCTCCTGAAGGCTCTTTTGCATCTCTGTTTAGCTATCTAGACAACTGAAACTGCCATCTCTTCTTTTTTTTTTTTTTCTCCCATAAATCTCCTTCACTTGCCAAAATACATACACACTAAAAACTCCAAAAAACTAAAGCACAACTTCTAAAATAAAGTCAAGGTTTAGATGTCCAAAGTTTTGAGAATTAGGAAATAAAAGGATAAATATAATTCTGACCCTATAAACAGGACGTCAATTTCAAGACAACGAATAACGTGAAATTTCCCCCAAAATCAAGTATAAATGGCAGGATATTCTAGTAAAATCCTGTAGATCATGTTACTGCTGTTCTGTGGTTTTATGTAGTTCTGATGGGTGTCCTATAAATCAGAAATCTTCAGGCATTCTTTGGGAAAAAATGCAAAACACCAAAGACTAAGATAACTACAACAGTCACAGTGACACCAGCGGTAGAAAGTGCTAGTGTGATCCTTCTAATCTAGAAATTAGCTTAATCATAGTATAGATGTTTTGTTGTCAGGCTGCTGTCAAGATAAATAATCCTTCTCTACTGTATCTACATGATAAACGTCAGTTAAAGCAAGAAAGAATCCTTTGAGGTAAAATTGTAAGCTATAAGATTTACATATTTGAGAAAGGATCAATTCAAACATCAAATGAAACTGTTCAGGTTTGTAATAAAACAGAGGTGTTTTTTTGGTTTTTTTTCTAAATTATACTCTTCGTCAGTCTTGTAAAACTGAGGAGCTTGAAGTTCTGGAGGTAAGTAGAAGACTGGCTAGTGTAAGAGTAAAGACCATTTTTAGGGCAAAATCTTGGTTACTTATTGCTATATTTTCTTAGTTGAGCTCAGGGAACCCTATCCAGCTTCTGGTGAAATCAATGAGAGCTGGAAAAGGCCATCACAGCATAAACTTCGTGTCTGCAGTTTTTTTCCATCTTGATGTAAAAAGAGTAGGCATATGGTTTTGAACATGTGAGAGGGAAAGAACTACTTTGCCTGAAAAGGACTATAGGGTATTTTCTTAAGGTATAAGGAGAGTTAGCAATTGTGATTTATGCCTTTGAAAATACCTGCTTCACAGTTTGAGTAAGACAATGTTGCCAGACTGTAAATACAGACTCTCTCTCAGTGAGCCAATCTTGAAAATTATTTTATTTATACTTAGGAAATTATTTGAATGCTTTTCTATTTTTAGTACTTGTTAAATTTTCAGTACTATTAAAATACTAATTTTCAAAGGTAATTTAACAACTTTAACAATTTTTAAAGGTAATTTAACAAATAAACATGGGAAAAACACTAAATTAAAAAAAAAAAAGAGAGAATGCTTCAGGAAAGTTTATTGTGTCAGCTTTGAGGGCAACAGAATACCTAGCATACCACAAAGATGCTGTGGTAGTTTTTTATTTCTCCCTCAATTCACATCAGATGTAACATTTGTACAGCTTTTCTCCTTGTATATATTGTTCTTCAGATAATAAATGAAAGCATATGTACTATAAAATAAGTTTGTATTTTTCATGTCAGTACTACAATCATCCCACTAAGGTCACCTATCTATAAAAAGCTTGTCTAGTTTCAAAGACACTAAAAAAATACTAAATATATTTGATATTTCAATACTAAACATATTTCAACACTGAACATATTTCACCAGACTTCCAAAGGAAAAGATCTTTGCAAGTAAATCCATTAATGCAAATTAGGATAACTGCTTGTGCAAAGGTTTACATTTTTCAAAAAGAAACAATTGATTTCTCTAATCTTCTCATAAAGATGTTGATCATTAATGCATACTGACATACTGTCTGCTTCTGCAGAAAAACCCATCAGGCAACTCTGTTCTGATTTGACAAAAGTAATATTACTAGACTTTTAAATTATACATGAATTTGAAAATCTTACTGCAGTTATGGCAGAAGCAACTATGTTGGAAAAAATAAGTAACATTTAAATCATCACATGCCAGAATTAATATCTGAAGATACAAATGGAACTTAAAGAGGAAACTGATTTTTCTTCTAATTGCAAGTTATTCAACCTCCAAGAAAGGCTGATCAAGTCCATACAGAAAAGAACACTTGGCACTTACAATTCTGAAATCTATTGTCTGCTTTAAATTTTTTTTGCTAAATTCAAGCTTACTGGTCACAAGCCATCCAGTTGCTGAGGAACTTCCTAACCACTCATATGATTTCCACCAGGTGTAAACACTGAGTGACTGAAGTTGGATACTCTTGTTTTTCTTAGCTGAATGAAATTAATCTCTATATTTTGGTGATACCTTTCAGGAAGTGAATGCTCAAAAATATGGAAGGTGAATTATGACTATGATTCCTTGTAAATCAGTTTTATGCTGGTGGATTTCTATGACATCAACAAAAATACTTCATGACTTTCAGCAGCATTTTGGCTTTACACGCTTCAAAAGACAGTATGTCTCATTTTTATTTCAAACATTTTTTAATGTAGTGTTTTATTTGTTTGTTTGTTTGTTTGTTTGTTTTTGAAGGTTGATCTATGGTACAATAACACTTTAATTCCTTTAAAATAAATTCAGCACAGGGAGCATAAATGTACAAACATGCATGTTACCAATGCCTGCTGGGAAAGCTAAAGCGCCTAGTAGGCTGCATATATGTTTATACCATTACTTACTCTTAGTACTTCTCTATGAAAATGAACTCTGAAATTTTAGATAGAATGCCGAAAATCATACACTGTCTTCTGTTCCGCCTTTTCCATCAGTGTCTAGATGGTACTACATTCACTGAGCAAGGAACCTTGACAACAACTGTTTTGGATTTCATTTGAAAAGAATAGTTAGCTGTGGTACATCACTTGTTTAGCATTCTAACAGTTCTGACAGGAATGAATTCCACTAGTATCGCTTTTGGTTTTGTTTATCCCAGCATTTATCCTACTCAAACTCCAGGGAAAATATGGATTAGCATCCAAATTGCATTTGATTCATAACTGCAATACTTTGCTCTTTGTTTCAAAAATTTTCTAATGAGAGATACTCCATCTATTCTGAAAATGTCATACATTGCTCATTAAAAGATGGAAAATTACAAATAATGATCTCAGCTTTTCAGGGAGAATTCTTTTCAGATTTAATAACAGACCATAAAAGTAAAAAAATGTCCAGGCTTCTGTGTCTTCAGTTTTTCTAGACTGTTATCAAGAGACTACAGAAGAGAAGAAACACTCACACCTACTGATAATTTATATTCCTTAAGGATTTTTTTTTATTTTTTAAAACAAATGGAAGTAAGAATGCAAATTCTCTCTGGTGATTGCAAAGAATTTGCATGATCTGAACTAGCTTCTGAAACTTCAATCCCAATGTTTGCAAGAGTAACATCTATAATTGCAAGACAAACATCCTTGTGTCAGTATTTGGTATATTCTGTTACAGATTTTGAGCCTATAAATCCAACAGCTACAGTCTCACACCTGTCTATGAAGCTGTGGCTCTGTTAGACTGCAAGTAACTTTTTATCTGCTGTATCACCTTCCTCCTTTACTGCTCAGCTGCGTTAAACTGTAAATGTTATCAGTACCTCAATTATTTAAACTATCTGGAGACAGTAAAACAGTAGAACTACTAGTTGCTTTTTCTTGTTGTCTCATACTAACAATACATGCTGGTCATATGTTATTATACTCTCTGCAAGCTCTGTCATCTACTTTGTAGGCCACATTAATGAACATTACAATCAGCTCAAGTCCTCCCTTCTCCCTTCAGCCAGCTTATAGGGAAAAAATATTCTTCAAAATAAAAGTATTAAAAAAAAAAAAAAGAAAAGAAAAAAAAACACAGGAAAACATTCAGATTCACTATGAAACAAGTAAGTGGATTTAAAATCACTCATACATCTCTTATACAAACAATAGAAATTTGGCCTTTTTTTTTGCTTTTTTTTTGCTTTTTTTTTTTTTTTTTTAAATTTATACCACAGACAGGGCACACAATGCACTTCTCTGGCAGCAGCAGCCCTGTAGAATCATTTTAAAGTACAATTTTCCATAAATAAAATCAAGTGATAGAAGTCAACCTATGTCTCCCAACACAGAGAACCAAAGGCCACTCCCCACCAGATGACCCATAATGCCTGAAGAGCCAATAACAGCAAAATTCCTTCTTGCCATGTTGCTTGATGTCTTGTGTTAACTGGCCTTTTGGTTTTCTTCATCTGGTACTGAGTCTTCTAGGTAATTCCAAAGATTTTCACAAAATTTTTTTGATCTTACAATCAAAGCAGATTGTCTTCTACAAAGAACGAATTCTTCTGAGGACACATGCTGACAAGGCCCAATGAGTTCTAACTATGGTTTAAGTATATGCCACTTCAGTGATTTTTGGGGGAATTTCATAGGATTTAGGGTTCATGGAATAAATGCTCTATTCCTTAAAGATATTTCATTACCCTCTGAATTAGCTGGCATTGGTTTTCAACAAATAGTTCTGTCTTGTTTACTCTGATTGTGCAGTGAATAACAAAACTTTAATACTGATAGATTAGCACGCTCAGTAATGACTTACGATGACTATAATACAATTATACAATGGTTATTGATGTCATGGTACTACACAATTTTTTTCTTATATTGCATTTGACATTTCCAGTTTAGAGCTGAGGCTTATAAATACAGATATACTTACTATGTCATACATGCACAAGTAGTTATTTACAAGTAACTCCTCTGTAACCTGGATCATCAATAGAATTCACAGATTGCTGCTGTGACAACAACTTAATTTGTTGTTCCACAAGGTCACCAGAAAAGATTTTTCTCCTTTTACTTTTATTTGAGGACAAAGAATATAAAGTAAGAAGTTGTACAATCACCCTTATATATACTGAGTTATATATTGAGACTAGCAGCCACTTCGCATTTTTGCTTCCTCTACATCAAGCAGCCAACACCAGATGCCAGATGAAAAGGTCAGAATATCTTCTCTTTTTTTTTTTTTTTCCTAGTCTTGTATCCAGGTTCTTTAGAAGACTGACTACAGCCCATACTTCTCCTGTATTTTGTATAGGTGTCCCTTGGTCTTAACTGCTTCCCAAGAGAGGACAATGTCATTTTTTAATGGTGTATCCTTTCAAGCCATTTGTTCTGTTCTTGTGACTCAGACAGCACAGCTCCCACCACACATGAGGTGTAAGTAATACAGTATTTACCCATTTGCCATCGAATGGCCGGTTCCATTCAGTGGTCAATCAGTCCAAACTGGTGGCACTACCACTGCTCTGAATACCTTCCCGTGATCCTGACCTACTTTCAAATGAAAATTCTGAAGTCAAAAAACTCTACCGAACCAGAATTTCTGTTAGTGAAAAGAGGACAAGATTTGTATAAGGGGTGTCTCTGAGGAAAACTGGTGCATAACAGACCTTCTCCTGAAGATGTGTCCCCTCATTTTCCACAATGCTCTTCTATCCTCAGCAGGAAATGGTAATTCCTACCACCCCTAATCAGTGGCTCTTCGAAGCTCGCCATAGGTTCCTAGCCCACAGGTCTCCCGAGCCTTTTGAGCTTTCTGCACAAGCAGTCTGAATGACATCTGCTAAGTATAATACTCTGCATTAAGCAGATACAGGGTAAATTTCCTGCATCCTAATCACTTACATTTAGAATTGAGACCAAGTGCTGAAGAGCAGAGATTTTAACTCATACCAATCTGTAATTTTTATACCTTTTGTTTATTTAATATCAGCCAAATTTTCAGTCTCAGTGTTTCTTGGCCTCAGGGACATGTTCTGCAGTGAGCTCTGAAGCATAATCATATGCCAAAGGAGAAAGGTATTTTGGAAAAACAGTGTTTTAATTGTTTCTTCCCACTTCTGAAGAATGTTACTTTCCTTTATCAAGGAACAGAGCCCCTCAATATGTCTTTTCCATCCTCATTGTTGTGATACATAACTTTATTGTATCATTTTTTTTCTATCAAAAATAAAAAAGCCCAAATTTTTCTATTCTCTTTCATTCAAGTAATTTCCATTTGTAAATTCTATTTCTTGTGTAAATTGACTCTAAATACTCTAAATTCATAGAAATCATTTGGTCTATATATGGACAATGTTACAGATATGAGAAAAAACATAGTGTACATAAAGGTATTATATACCTTCACATTATTCTCTATCACTTCTGTCATACATCCAATACTTCATTTGCTCTTTGAATGCAAATGTGCATTGAACAGAAGTCTTCATTGAACTATTTTCAGTGATGCTGAGGTTCATTTCCTGAGCTGATATAATTAATTTATAAGCATGAGAGTGGTATGAGCATTTAAGGTGTCTCCCTTCCGTGTTAATTGTTCTTCTTAATGTTATCACTGCTGATTTTCACATATCACCGTGTTGTCTGTTCCTTACTATATATATATATATTCAACAAATCCTTTTTCTTGATTAAAATTGTCATTTGCTTCTCTTTTTTCTGATCTCTTAGCCAGTTTAATATAACATTTGCAACTCTTCCCGTTACTATTTTCTTTTAGTAGCTTATAGTAACACACCTTGTCAGATGTTTTAAAACACTAAATAGATTACATAAGCTGATTTTCTCTTTCCCTCTCCCTTACTAGTACATTAAAAAAAAATTGAACAGATTGAATCTCCGTTGTCAGAAATCATACTAGTTTAACCATTCTTATTAGTTGATCTTCCAGGTGTTTTATTATTCTGTTTTGAAGTTTCATTTCAACATTTTTAGCAGATAGAGTTTTAAGGTTTACTCCTCTGCAGTTCCCTGGATCACTCATGCCGTATTTAAAAAACATATGAGTAAGGTATATCGTACTTTCTAACCCTTCATTATAAGAGCTAATTTATTACTCAGAATCAACTCCTGATTACCCAAGTAACTCTGGGTAGGAGCTGCCTCAGATTTCAGTGGAAATCTTGTGTGAGCACCTGATCACCAATATGACTGAGACACTTGCTTTCCTCCATGTGGATATTCCCATGATTGAACTACACTGAGTAATATTTTGCTCTACATATCCATTCATCATTCTGTACCACATCCATTCATATCAGAGTATTACTTGACAAACTGAAGTCAAAAACTGGTGCTTGACTTTAAGGGATCACTCAGAGAGTAAGGTACTTGTCAAGATGCGTAAGGGGCAAATTTTTGCCCTTAGGAAGCGTCTGCTTTTTAAAATTATGCAGTCACTATTGTAAAATTTAAACAAAGAAATAGAAGACAGTGTTCAAAGCTGGGTAGCAACAGATGAAGGAAAAGTCTCTTCGCTGACACAAGTCTTTGATGTGTGCTCATCTGAGAGAAACTTGGTCCAGAACAGTATTTACATTTGTTATGCAAGTATTACTGCAAGAGGCCTTATGAGTGTAGGGAACATATGGAGAGGCTGGCAGGCATGGATTCCCTGGTGTGGTGGTTAAATTCTCTGCTCTAAAAAGACAAGCTTTTAAAATTCATTTCAAAATTATAAAATACACAACCAGTATGCCAAGTAGGTCTGTATTTAGAGAAGAATTATAGTTGTGAAAAGGAATGAAAGATTTTAACATTTAATGCAACTTTAGGCATTAAATAATTATTCTTTAAGTCTTTATGTTAGTTCAACATTATAAACTGAAGTAATTTTGAACCCTGTCACACGATGAATGCATCAAACCTAATGAGTTTCTTTGAATTATATTTTTAGCACCTGAGTTCCCCCATCTTTACTTATCATTTATTGTACTAGCTACTCTTTAAAATCCTTAAGTATTACCAGTCCCATAGTGACAGCAATTCACTTCTGCAAGAGGTCTTTCAATTGCAAGATGTCCTTCAGTTAGACTAAGCTTGAAGCACAATCCATCAAAGTCACTGGGAGTGTTTTTATCAAATTTCAGTGATCTTCAGATCATGTGTTGGAAATGTGTGACTGCCCTGGTTTTGTTAAAAATAAGACCGGGTTTCTCTTTTAGTGATTCTTCCTTTCAGCTAATTTCTTCTAAGTAACTGCACTTTCCTGAAGTTAGCAGCATACTTTTTCCTTGGACACTGTGCTTGGTGCTGATAAGATGACTAACGGCATGCTGAAGAGGCTCATGTTTAGATTTATTACTATGGTAAACAAGATTAACTGATAACAGGACATATTTGCACGGAGGGGTGGACAGAACAGGTGACTAAAACTGACCATCTGAGTATTCCATCCCGTAAATGTCATAATCCTATACAAGAGAGAGATCATGAGGGTCTCACTCCCTTCGACCATGGCTGGCATCTAGAGAGGACCGTGCCTGCTGGGCCTGTGAGCTGAGGCCAGGCCTGAAATCCCTTTATCCAGTTCTGGTTTGCTGTAAAGTCCTGCCCATGACTTCTGGGTGCCTGCCCTGCATCGGCTGGAGTCACGCCAGCTCTGCCCACCACAGGAGTGGTTAAAAGCTGCTCTACCCTGGGACATTCAAGATTGGGTTTGTATATTTTGTATATTTTGTCTATTAATTAGTAGCATTAATAAAGCCTTTAAAAACTTTCTAATTTGCAAGTCTAAGTCTCTCTTCCTTCCTCCTTATCACCTTTCCTATCAAAAAACAGGGGTGAATGAGAGGGTAACAGGGAGCATCTGCCACAGTTTATTATCATCTTGCTTCAAACCTTGACAGATTTAATTGGTGGCCCATATGGGGAAAAGAGAAACATTATGGGGAAAATAGAGAAGTCGTACAGGGATAGAGATAAGATAAACTGCGACAGTGATGAACTTCCATTTCTTTCATCCTGATCATATTTAAATAATCGGTGTTGTTTAAAATAGCATATACACTTAAATACATGATGAATCACAGACTCTATATGTCTAAATTTCTTTATCAATTTAATATACACAGTGACAGCTAATTTTTTTTCGTTGTTTTTGTCTAATATTGCAACTATTTCAAATATTTGATATAAAAGTCAAGAATATGCCCTCTGTTAAACTTGTATTTATTTATATTTAAAATGCATTAATCAAATTCATACCTGGGTACAGGAATACATTTTTTAGAGATTCTCATTACTCCTAGAAAATAATCTAAAGACAAGCAAAGCAGATTATCTTTTAGACATTGATTCCTAGGTATATTAACTTTGTATTCCAAGGCTAAGGATAAGCACATTTATGAATATTAGTCTTCTAGAAGAAAACTGAAGATAATGAAGTCATTAGTAATTTGAGTATATATTTCTCCATGTAAGATCAGTTTAATCCAGACTTCATGGAATAATAAGGAACATGCACATCACCTGGAGAAGCACAGTATCTAACGCTTTCTACCTAAGGATCATGAAGAAACTGCTCTATTTCACTGCAGACATAACTCACAATGGAAGTAATAGACTGCACAGAAAGAGTATTGCAAATAACTATTCCAAATTGTAGAGAATTGTACTATCCATAGGACTTCACTTTTCTGTATGTTTTATATTTTTTCTTTAGCACTCTATAAAACCAACACTATCTATCACCTTCTTGTTATCAGAAAGTTACTGTTCTTGGTGTTATTTTAGAACACTTGCTTCAAAATACTTGAAATCAATTTTGGTCAGTTGACATCTCTCCTCCTCTCCTCTCCTCTCCTCTCCTCTCCTCTCCTCTCCTCTCCTCTCCTCTCCTCTCCTCTCCTCTCCTCTCCTCTCCTCTCCTCTCCTCTCCTCTCCTCTCCTCTCCTCCTTTGATCTTCCTTCTATTCTATTCTATTCTATTCTATTCTATTCTATTCTATTCTATTCTATTCTATTCTATTCTATTCTATTCTATTCTATTCTATTCTATTCTCACAACATCCTTTAAACAACTTTAGTATCTGACTGCCTTCCAAAAATGCATTAACTGATGTTACTAACATCTGTCATGTGTAGTTCATTTTCCCTCACATCTTCTCTGCAGGGAGAGGATGAGAAAGAAAATGAGCTACACATTGTGTGTGCAATGTAGTGCTATATGCATATGCATTATGATAGAGTCTTTAATTACATACTCTCATCTTGTTTTCCCACAGGACCCCTGCCTCATTCAGTACACAGGATAGACACATGGAAGAGATTTAAAAGTACATAAGCAACGACCAATTTAACAGTTCCTGAACTGGCTTTTTAATCTAATTGAGTGATTTTAGTGATATGTTTCTTCTTTTCATGTTGGTTTTTTTTTTGTTGCTTTTTTTTCTTCTTCACATGTTATTCATATTTTCCATAGAAAGAATAGCAAGATATAAGATAGTAATCGTAAGACAATGAGATACAGATAGGATATTAATTAGACATGAAAACAATACCTAGTTAATTCTCCAAGCCACAGTGCACCTTTACATATAATTCCAAAGTCTATTTCATGTTTCAGAAAGAAAAAACTGGATGTTTTCCCATGTGTTCCACCCTGCCTCAAAATGGGAGAATCTGTGGATCTGTGGATCTATGAAGTTGGAAAAAGCAAGAACACTGCTAGTAGCGAGAGTTTGGAAGAGATACTCATCTGTTTCCACATGGCTTGAACATTAAGTCCATCTGTGTAATTTCTGCAATCAGTTTCTTTTGCATATAACCCATTTTAGAAAGTTTGAGTCCTCTCTGTTATTATCTAGTACATGATGTGTAATATCCTTTGCCTTACATTATATAATAAGAATGAAAATAAATGGTTTGAAGCATGATTAATCTCTCAAAATATCTATTAATTTAGTGCAAAGAAGCTAAGGTAAATTAAATGGCAGCTTGGCAGCTTGTTTGGGTTTTTTTGCCCCCCAAAGAAAAACCAACTTTTTTTTTTTTTTTTTTCCCAGTTATTCCTTAGCAATGAGCTCAAATGATTGTGTGTGATGTGGGTTTTTTTGTTTATGTTTATTTGTTTGGTTTTTACTTTTTGTTTGTTTTTGTTTTGTTTTGTTTTTCCTTGCATGGAAATATAACTTAAAGAATACTGCAAATCAAACATATAGATCATGTATTCTTTTGCTTATTCTGTATACCAGCTTGGTTCCAATTTTTTTTTTTCTTGAATATCTTTCGTATCTTAAAACAGGTAAGTATTTTGTCATTTTGGAATACCTTCAAAACCAGTTTAGACTGACTGTCACAAACATTTGTGTAAATGAGATCAGACATAGCTTTCTTTTAATGAAGTAGTATTATGACTTCATTTCTATCTGTTGATATAAACTCTTTTAGTTTCGTGAATATCACTGTTAATTTCTGAAGGTAAAAGATTCCCCTCTGCTGCTTTTTGCAGTAGTTTCATACAAAAATGAGTATTGATGCTGTTTTGTGTGGATGTTTTTCAAGTAGTTGCCTATGGTAGTAGATTAACTCCATCTGCTAGTCCACAGGCAGGGCAATTTGAATTTTGCCTGTGAAACCTGAACCTAGGCTGAAGAGGGAGTCTGAACCCAAATCTTTTTTTTTTTAATTTTAGATCATCTGAACCTATATAAGTGTATTGTAGTATGGAAAACAGCCCTTCTAAATCAATTTCAGACCAAACTTGGAAATGTTTGAACAGTTTTAAAGCTCTTAACCTTGAATCTTATTATAGTTTGATGGTTTTATTTTGTTTGGGGATATTTTTTATTGTTGGTGGGTGGGTGAGGAAGGTATCCAGATTTTTCTCTTCAGCTATGAATCTTTGATCTCTGCTTCTTTGCAGAGCGACTCCTTTGCTTGTTCCACCTACAGTATCCCTATCACATGAAGTAAAGTGCAAAACTGCACTGTTTGCACATGTGCCACTCTGTAGACGAATGGACAAAGCTTACATTCACATTTGCAATGAAAGATTCTGTGTCCATAAAAGGTCAAGTGCAAATTTATCAAGCCCTGGTACATCTAAATTCAGGCCTTTGGGAGAAATCTGTTTACTACCTGAACTGTGTATCTGTCTTCATGCCAAGAAGCCTGAATGTCTGTTCCAAAACATTTGGGCACACTGCAAACAAGTGTCAAAGCAAATATCACATGTCTACTAATGAACGCTTTCAAATCAGTTATATTATGTTTGACAGAATTTATCTCTTGCTGAGTAACTCCTCTCTGAGCTTCTAAGCAGATAGTGAGATATGTACCAGAAACACAGCTGTTACAGGGAAAATGTTTTATAAGTCCAACACTGAAGATTTCTGATTGATATCCAAAAAAAGGTTTAAAAAATACTCATGATGCTATGAAGACCTCCTTCCTGTTACATGGCAAGGTTGTTTGATGGTCATTTGTCTGAGATGAGTGAAGAGGCATTTGAGCTATGAAGAGAACAGAGAAGCTCTTTCTGCCTTTGATGTGGTGTGTGTTGTATGGAGAAGGGCAGGGGGAGGAAGCTTTGCTAACCAGCCCTCTTTTTCATTCCCTGAAGCAGTTGGAGATTTTCTATTTCTGTCACCACTCTTATCAGCATGAATGTACACATATCAGCACTCTGACAAAAATTACAGAGACATGCATACTACCTGCCATTCCTACAATCCCCCTGTCCAGTGTGATAATTACAAGGTATTCCAAAGAAATACCTAGATTAAAAAGACGATATATCATCCTATATCATCCCTTGCTGCAGGGTGCAAGTTTACACTACAGCATTGCCATAGTTTTTGATACTTTATTACTTTCATTCATTTTAGCCTATTTCAAATGTGATATGTGTCAGTAGTATGCTTACCTTGCCATTCCTATTGAAAGCCTAATACACTGCTATTGACAGGCATATCTGGTAGTGTTTTTTTGCTGAGTTTATTTGTTTTCCTATTTCCTTTAAAAAAATGCACTTTTGGTGCATTACAGTGCATCTTCATATAGAGAGTTAGAAATCGTTTTGCTAAACACATGGTTTTCTTACATGTATCCCATAGATATAGGGAAAAACCTACTGCACCATCTAGCATAATACTTTATTGTCAATAAAATAAAATTTATTTCTACTGTAGTCCTGTTCTAGGAGTCTGTGGATCTCTTTCACTTTAAGAGAGCAAACACTTTCAGGTAACAAGTGAGTAACTTCTCAAAATTATTTGCCTTCAGAATAATTCCATAGGGTCACAATGTTTACAAATATAAAATGTTTTTCATCAGCAAAGTCATTTCACAGTCATTACACCTTTATTTTTTTTTCATCCCCTTTAGAATAAGTTATAAAGTGCCTCTCTGCTACCTCTCAGTTTCATCAATCTAGTCACTTTTTTGAATCTAACATCCGGAAAAGGATAGAATGGCAGGAAGTAAATTAAATAGCATAGAAAGGTTTAGCCAAGATCCCTGAAGTCACTAGGACTGCTGACACTTCCCACATGTTGCAGTTGACAGGCATAAACCAAGATCACATACATCTTATCATTTAAATCGTTACTAAAATCAACATAGCCTGATGTTATTTCACCGTTCCAGGTATGTTTGTATGTACCACTAAATAAATTATAAACTAAGTTCTTGTGTAGTGTTTTTAATCCACAGAGCTCAAATTCCACTCCTTTTTTTTTTTTTTTTTTTAATTTTACAAATGAGGAAAAGCTGGAGCAAGAAGAGGAGTGATTTGCTCTAGTGACCTAGCAAATCATTGACACAAGGTAGAACTGGACTTTGATTCAGACCCATATTGACCACATCAACTTATGTTACTAATTTGATGGGAATATTGTTATGAGAGGTCAGTAACATTTACATACATTTTATGTGACTGATTTTACTGCTCCTCTGAAGACTTACATAACTGCATGAGATCATCACTTTGGTTGTTCTTTATTTTAAGTATTTTTGTGCTTCATTCAATATTTACTCAATCTGAGCATTACGTATGCTAAGTACTATCTTTTAATTTGAAAAATTTGCTATCTGGATACTTATTTAGTTACTGACTTATGCATACTTTATTTGTACCACTTTTATGCAGATATTTAAATAATTGATATTGTGTATTTCCTATGTTTACTCGCTCTAATGTTGCCTTGATAATAAAACTTAGCAATTTCAGTATTCTTAGATTAATTTCTTTTTAGTAAGTATTGCACATATAAAGAGAAACTGCTGTGTTTTGTTTTGTTTTCTGAGTCTTAGGTCACCACTATTAATGTTGGCTTAAGACAATTGAAATAATGAGCAAATATACAGTTACAGATTTAAGTTATATTATGTTGCTCTTGTAGAGTGTTATAGATTCAGTTAAATTTCTGAATCCCAGAAGTTACTTCTAGGTTTTCTCTAGAGTAGATGAAAGCTGAATAAGCCTCTTTATTAGTCTTGGCTACATACTGTCTGTTAACATGCTCACTATGTCATAAGCTGTAAATATTTTTATCTTACTAGTTTGTTTTCCAAAATATATTTAGTAACAAAAACACGATCTTTTGCAGATCAGCAAATATTCTCTACAGTTAAATTCTATTGCTTCATCAACAAAGAATGCAGCTTGATTAAAGAAGGATATGAAATTTCAGTCTCCAGAGTTCACAGCTTGACCGGTATTCAGCCCACTCAACAAAGTATGTAGTTGTACTGCAATTCAAACTACTGTATTTTCCATTTAGATCATCACGGTATTCGCTCCAAACTATTAAATATGGGATTGAAACAGCAATGCATGTAACTTAACTCCTATGTTAAATGAATTTTAAAGTATGTTCAAAATGCTTGCCACAGCATTGGTTAAATGTGTTCCTGATCCTGAACTTTAGGATCAGGAATATGCTCAGTCCAGTGCCCAGTAAACATCATATGAACAAGTATTTTATCAAAGACCTTGTTGTACATTGATGTTTTAAATATTCTGAAAAATGGTTAACTATATTAAACTATTCCAGCTATAACATGCCATATGAGAAAGGGCTGAGAGACTTGTATTTGTTCAGTCTTAAGAAAAGAGGATGGAAAGGGAATCTTACTACTGCCTTCAGTTGCCTAATGAGAGGTTATAGAGAAGACAGTCCAGACTCTTCTTGGAAGTGCAAAGGACAACAGGAGACATACAAAAGTTGCAAGAAAGAAAGTTCTGGTTAAATATTAAGGAAAAAAATCACAATGATAGTAGTTAAAGAAAGGAAGGGATAGATCAGACTCAAGTCTTCGGGGTTTTTTTTTTTGGTTTTGTTTTTATAATTGATTTGTGCTTTTAATTTAATGGCAGAGATCATCATGATTGTATCATTAAACATCTATTGACACAAATCAGTGAACAATTTAGCCTGCATGTGAATATTCTCGCCACACACATTTTGCTTTTGCAGAAGATTTGTGAAGGCCTGTGAAGGAAAACTAGGTCTTCAGCTTGGGATTTCATCTTGGAATGTGTTTATCCAGACATAATATATCTCACTTTCTGTTATTTGTAACATCATAATTACCTAAACCAGCAGTTTTTTAGGCTGAGCTAGTTTACATCCAGGATAGGTAATGTCTCTCTGTTTGAAGCGTTTACTAATACTTTCACATAATTTTATGTTGAAAATTATCTCTGTATTGGTAGTTGTTGAGATGTATAAGTAAAAAGCTGTCCGACACCAGTGGCCAAGTTCGAAAGATGTTAATCAGCTGTACAAGTACCTACGGGACCCAACAATGTATTTAAGGTATGTTTCAAGGCCCAGAATAGTAAAGAGAAGTTTTATTATTGATTTTATTGGAGGAAGAATCAGAACTCTAGGGGATGAGTTTGAACTAGCTAAATGATGAAACAGAAGCTTCTCTTTTCTCCTTCAAACCATGCTGTAATAAAACATTAAGTATTTCCAGATCAGTTGGTATAATAAGAAAGCAGATGAATGAGATTTTGGAGTAGTTTAAAACTATGCTTCTTTTTTGATATTGTTTTAATCATCATGAAATGTCTCTTTTAAAATTACTCTTATTTCTGCAGAATGCTGTAAGCATTTCCATTTTGCTCCTTTCCCACTTCAATGAGGAAAGGTGATATACTTGTAGCATTCCATGTTTATTGACACAGAGGTGATGGACTACTTTGAAATTCTCTGGTTTGGCATTTTCAAATGTTTTGTCTGACATATTAAATGATTAATTGAATTACATTAGCTGCACAAACATTTGATTGTTGAAAATGTACCAACAGAAACACTGAATCTGAAAAGAGATTTAAAAAATAAGTTAGAGTGCAAAAAGACAACTATGGGTGGCTTTACCGCATGCAATTGTTAAGTTTGTTCCTTCCCCCCAACATATTCCTTCTGCTTCACAGCTTTCTAAAAGTTATATTTGGATTGTTCTTGTCTTTCTCATTTGCCTGAACAATACAGCAAGGCTGTTTTCTAGGGTTTGGTTGATTTGTTTGTTTGTTTGTTTGTTTCATGGCAGCTTGGTTGTACTGATGAAAACATGTATAATACAACTCTAGGAAGGGTATTAGTCATAAAATATTCCCCTCTCCAAAAGCTGAGATTCAATGATGCTTGGGTGCAGGTTGCAAATGTTTAAAAAAGACTAACTTAGACATTGCACATCCATAGCTCTAAATAGTTTCAGCTCACAAACGATATATTTAGGTGAATAACCCTGTTTGTTGAATGAGAAAATGTTTCCATATAAGTGTTTGTAAGACAAGGGTTTCTAAAAGCATAGAGAGAACAGAGTATAGTTTGTTTGTTAAAAATGGAGAAAGGGCTTATTTTTCTTTCCTTCATCAGCTCTCTCACGACTGCATCTTATATGACATTTTTTCACTGCAGGCTGATGAAAAGAATTGCACAGTATGCAGGAGTTTACTTCCTTATCTCAGGCTCTTCTGTCATCAAAGGTTATGCTGTACCAGGAATATTGCAATCCCTTGCATAGTGTACATTGTAGCATGAGTTCATCAGTAACATCACCGAAAAACAAAATATGAATGCTGGGTTTTTAGATATAAATTCTAATTAGTTTCCATCACAATCTCTCTCCTCTGCATTATAAGGATTTCAAGGACAAGAAAGGCATCAGAGTCCCTATTCCTAGGGGTCTCAATGAAGCAGTACCTTTGTATGTAGCTAAATAAGTATATGTATTATGTTAAGTGTGGATGCCTTATAGTGTCTTGGTTTATAGAGACAGCATGGTGACAGAACTTAACATTGGGTACATAACAATTAAGGAAGATCTCAGTAGTATAATAAAGCAAGGCCTCTTATAAAACCCTTGATTTAACAAAGTATACAAGTGGTTTGCTATTGGTAACCTCTCGACTGAAACGAAGCACACTGTGACCAGGATCTGACAAATAGAAACAAATTAGGCAGATAAAAATGTACAGTTAAGTTGAAGTTTATATTTTTAGAATTGATCTAAATTCTAAAGTCTTCAAGAAAACATGTTTTCAACTTTCCTAACGGATTCTGAGGGGTAATAAGGTACTGAGGCAGTATATGTTACTCTTTAAATGACCCACCTCTAAGGAATACAAAAGCGAGATGCAGTCTTAAACATGAGATGCTATCTATTATAAGGGTATGCTTATCATTAATTTTAATGGAAGCTGCACACAAACATTAAGGGAAATATAGCTTGCCCCACTTCAGTTTCTCATTTTGTAACACAATAAATGCCTAGCCATATGGTATTTTTTTAATGGAATACACATTTGATCATGTCTGTTCATTTATACAGATTTTCTAAGATGTATTTTAAAAGCAAACACATCAGAATAAATTTGTTAAAGAGAAAATATGCTACTAATTCTAGGCATACATTTAAGGAATGCCTTTTAGTGACTAAAATATTTATAAGTTTATTTTATAAATTGAAACTGTGTTTGTTACTAGATTCTTAATTTTAGAAAAATCTCATTTGCATTTTAGAAATTCCCATAATAAATATACTTTTTACCTTTCAAGTTTACTCTAGGTCACCATTTTGGACTGTCATCCTTCATAAAGAGGACGTTAAAAAGCCTTAGAAATACAGATATCATCTTTCTTTGAGAAATTACTTTTAAAAATACAGGATACATCATCAGGACTAAGTACCACATGCCATTAATTATATATGGTTCAAGTTCTAAAATTTAATCACATATAGATTCAATCTCATGTCTTTCCCCGCTATCACAAGACAACACTTCTTAGGTGCACATGCACATTTATTTTAAAGATATGCTTCGTGTCACTTTTTGTGACTTCAACAGTAGTCATTCCTGTTTCACAACAGAGCGAAAAAATAACGAGAAAGTTTAAGAGATCTTTCAGAAACAGGCTCTGCTGCTGCTGACAGATATCACAGCATAAGCTATTTGCTACAGAAAGAAACAATAATAAGACTATCATTCTCATAACAGTCATAAAACTGTCGCCTTTAGCACTGGATATCACTGAGACTCTTGTAAACGGCCTGAGAAAACATAGCTGGTAGAAACTTCCAGAGAAAATTAAGGTCAGATTTCATATAGCTTTTTTATCAAATCAAAATAAATCAAAAATCTTCCAAAATGCTACTGAAACTTCACCCTAACAAGTTTATGAACTCTGTCATCAAAGAGCTTATTGGTGCAGAAAGAGAATGCTAGTCTGATCAATGAAACCTGCTGATATCAGTCCTAGTGAAGGTGCATATACATAGGACTCCTGGAGCAGTATCTGATCAACAGAAAGTGCTGTCAGTTTAGATGTAATATACCTCACCAAACTTTCTGCATGTAAGTTACATATCATATGCAAGCTACATCTTTTTGTTCAAATACTGATTTCTGCCTGATTCAGTAAACCTTGTTGAGATTAATGGGTTTTGTCTAATCTCCTAAAGACAACTCCAGAGAAAACAAAATTGCACAGCCTCTAAGAGGATATGTTGAAGACTGAACACTGAATTGCTCACACCTCTCAGTCTTTGTCAATGAGCATGGACAAAGACATCTGCTCCCAAGGAGTTGTGCTGCTGTCAGGGTCTGAAGAATAGATAATGTAACTCTCATTTTTCACAAAAAAGAGGCCTGTTTCATTCACTACCAAGAATGATTCATCTCATGGATTGTTTTACAAAATGTTTTTTTTTGAAAATTTATTTTTCATTTTAGGCCATTATGCTGAAATACTGGAGAAAACTCAAATTTGGCATTATCTTATTACCAAACACAGCTCATGTTTAAGAGATGTAGCTGTACTTTATTTAAAGAAAGGAAATTTTTAAATCTATTAGAGAAAAAAAGGAAACACAGTTGTTTAAAAACAGCAAATTAGTGATATATGCCCATCACGACTACCACAGTTCTAGAAAAAAAAAAAAAAAAAGAGATTTGAGCAAAACTACTGAACTGAAATAATCATCAAAACATTATTCAGAAGACAAGGCCTTCTGTGAAGTCAGTTGACAGAAAACCACCTATAGAACCATCAACATCAAAACATGCAAAGAGGAAACAGATGGTGATATACAGTAATTCTATTTAATGCATCATTGAATTTTTTTTGATGTATGTACGTATATAATCATGCATCTTACAAAGGCATTGATGTTTTTTTCGGGTACTGAAACCGATCTAAGATTTTAAGAATACCAGTACAGTGAGGTCTATGTGCGGTAATGGAAACGACACTGATGACTACTGATAGTAGTAGATAATATAAGCAAATAATAAATAAGTGAATTACATGGAAAATAAGCAGTTTTGAAAAGATGTGTCACCACAAACTCATTTTTTAAAAAGTATCCCAAACTCAAAAATTTAATGATTCCTGGTGTCCTATTCTAACAATATCTACGCCTCATTTTATTACAACATGAAAAGAATCATAGAATCATTTAGATTGGAAAAGACCCTTAAGATTATCGAGCTTACCATTAACCTAGTACTGCCAAGTCCATCACTAAACCACATCGCCGAGTGCCACATCTGCAGATGTTTTAAACATCTCCAGGAATGGTGACTCAACCACTTCCCTAGGCAGCCTGTTCCAGTGCTTGATAACCCTTTAGGTGAAAAAATTTTCCCTAATATCCAATCTAAACATTTCTTGGTGCAACTTGAGGCCATTTCCTCTTGTTCTATCACATGATACTTAGCAGAAGAGATGGACACCCACCTCACTACAACCTTAAAAAATTTAGAAAAAAATCAAAAAAACAAACACCACCAAAAACAACAACAACAACAACAACAACAACAACAACAACAACAAAACCAGAAACACCTAGAATTAGGTCATGAATCTGTGCCTTAGTTTTTGGTTTACATGACTGAGATGGAGACAAATCACTACCTAAAGAAAAATGCTTCCAAGTTACACAGAAATGAAAATTTCAGTCAAAATATATTGAAAAAGTCAGATAAGGACTTAGAATCTAACCCACACCTTTCCTGAGTATTATGAAAAGTTCAGAAAGCTGCAGTGTAGTCCTCCACAAGAAAGAAAGAAAGAAAAAAAAAAAGTTACTATGAGCATGATAAGTAATTGGAAAACATTAGGGTGCTGAAAACAATCTCACAGGGAAAGTCGTGGAGTAGAGAAAGCTCAAAGGGAGATAAAATCGAACCAAACACCAAGTAAGAGTTTCAGATATAGAGAAATAGAAAATGGACTTTCAGCCATGGAGTACAGAAAAAACAAGTAATAAGTAACCTGAGATTAGGGAAGAAAATAAAAAAGAGGAGTTACAAAACAAGACCAGTTCTCTTTCAGTGAATTTTCCTTGCAGCTAGGTTCTTCTAAGTAACTGCACTTTTCTTAGTTTGGCTGTATGTTTTTCAGACACTGTTCACTCAAGAGAGAGAGTGTCTGCCATGGTTTGTTGTTACCCTGGATAACGGTGACATGCATTCCATTAGTTAGATGGTGAAAGGGACGGGCAGTGCTTACTGCTGTGTATTTTTTGACTGAGTTTAACAGGCAATTTTTCTGATTAACCGCAATTTGATGTGGTGAATTTCTATAGCGTGACAATATTTTCAGTAAGAACAACAGCTTTATAATGTAAAAATTGGTATTCAAAGCAAGATATCATATACAAAGTTGATAAATATTATTATGTGAGGGCTTTATTACTTCATGCATAGAGTATTCCCTTGCTAGATTTAAAACAAACAAAAAAACCCCAACCAACCAAACAAAACAGAACATCAATGTAAATCCACCTTTTTATTGAGATAACATTTAAATTGCCAATCTCACAATTTCACGTATTTTAGAACACTATTTTGATCAATTTCATGTATCAATATACACTATTTAACATTATATAAACTACTTAGTACTTACAATCACTGTTTTTAGGAGGAAAATGAAGGGATCCAGAAATAAACTATAATGAAACCAAATACTCAGTGAAAACTAACAGTGCTTTTCTTCTTGATTTACAAGTTTTGGTACAGGACTATAAATGCTAGACATCTGTACTATTTCCATTTCCCAAGCAGTAACTAAAATTGTTGATGAAGTTGAACTTCACATTCACTTTAAATTTCCCAAAGCAGTGAAACTCTGTCAGTTTCTGAATTTTAGCCAGATGTGATATGTGGCTTTTCCCCAGGATCTGTTGGATTTCTCACTGGCTGATTTTGTACAGCCAAGAACCCCATTCTGTTGTGTGTTTGGGGAATCCAAATCCAATCTCAAGTACAGGTCATTATTCTGCCACATTTCAACAGCAAGAGGTCTCATTCTTTCTTCTTAAAAGTACCTTGCTGTGCTGAAAGAGCAACCAGAGCACTCAGTTCTTCCTGAGGGCTTAAGGATATAGGAAGAACAGAATGTGTCACAGCTTGAAAAAGAAAATGTATTGTCTCCTTTTTAAAGGTTGCAAGTGGTAAAATTACTATCCTGATACTCAAAAAGTCAAAACCTTCCTGACAGTATTGGAAGTCATGGTAAGAACTGGGCTGAAATATTTTATGTATTATTCATGTGCCATAACACCTAAGAACAATAATCATAGAAAAGGATTTTGTTGCGCTAGTTGTTCTAGCATGGAACAAATGTGTAAGAAGTTCTTTTCAAGACTGTGATTCCTTTGTTGCAAAGTAAATCCTCTTATACTGGCCAGAGATAACAAATTAACAGAGTCATACTGCAGCCCTCATTAGCATAAAAGAGTGATTTTTAGGGTGATCCAAAACCCTAAACAGAGTAAATAGAAATGGAATACATGGGAAAATGAATCCTCTTCATTCATAAAGTTCCCACACACATTTAAAAACAAAGACCCAAACTGTACATTCCAGTTCAAATACGTATTACTATCGGCATTCTCTCTAGACTCAGATCTATTGCAAGGTCAAGAAGTTACGGCCTAAAGATAACATTATACTAGGAGTCAGAAGGTGGTGGTTCTTTGACTAGGTATTATCCTTCTGAGGCCTTTCATCAGAGGTGGTAGAAATTGGTTAAAATGATCCTATGACAGACAAGGTCATTACAAACTGGAAGACTACTTCACTTGGGAAAATAGGCAGTTTTTGTCAGCCGCTGCTATGTCTGTTGAAGGTGAACTTCATGGTCCTTCTTTGCATCATTCTTCACCACCTGGTGACAATAACTTTTCCCAGAAAAGGAAATACTGAGAAAGTTCAGGCAGTATGAGGATGACAAAACAGAGAGGGTGGAAATGCAGACTCCAAAACACAGTTCTCTGTCCTTGCAGGTTCAGTTTTCTCCTTTTCTTTCCAATACAATTCTGAAGGTAGACCATAGGCATTTCACTTTTTAGATTACATTGTTTAGTTCTGTATGAGAAATTATAGGCTCTTTGATTCTGTTACATAAAACAAACCATGTGTTACAGAAAGTAGTAAAAAAGAGAGGGAAGACACCACAGGAAAACAGGTCAGACTTGCTCAGTAATGTGCATTCCATCAAAGACTTGCATTGGAAACAGCAGAAAAGCATACATCTCTAAACTCCTTTCACTATGAGGCCTGAAAAATAAGCTGATTCTGCCTCAAAATAACATTATACAAGGTCTAAATAAATATATTTGGTAACTTAGCAACCACAAATATTTAATTATACATAACTCTGGCCTGTCAAAATATCATGGAAATTTTATATCATGAAAAGCATTTTATAGACAGGCAAAATTAGTCTTGTTGTGTAGGGTTGCCATAATTACTCTTCATGGTGGAGCAGAAGTGTTTAGGTAACTGGCAGTAAGCATTAAGTGCCTGGTAGTCTTAAGATAAAAACAAGTTGTGCGATGTGCTTCGATCGATACTGCCTATGCCAATAATATTTGCTAAAATATTAAAATCGTCTCTGCCAGAGAGAATGTCCTGGATCATCTAATGGAAAGCCTGTTCTGACATGATAGAAGAGCTGCAATATGTACCTTGAATGAGAATCAAGCAGTTGCAAACATTGCTATTTCTAGTAGGCAGTGGTTGGCCAAGATTTAATCATAGAAAATGTTTCCAAAGTCAGTCCCTAGCTTAATTTCCATCAGAAATAAATTTTCATCATGTAACATTTTCCATACTAGATTCTAGATATTCAGCTACCATGCACTGAATGTTCTGTTCCTTGACATAAATAGCTTTATATGAGTTAAGAATCTTTATAATAGACTGCTACCTCAATAACCAGTAACTTAAAAACTACTTAAATAGTTAAAACTAAGAAGAGAATGATTCTGTTTATGTAGTGATGGGTAAGAAGCAGGATACCTAATATAAGATCTGGACTTGGCTTTACAAGTGGAAGATATTTAGATCATGGAACCACAGAACAACCCAGACTGGAAGGGATCTTGAAAGATCATCTTTCAAGGGAAAGGGGGCCTAGATGAGATCATCTAGCACTCTGTCCAGTTGCATCTAGAAAACCTCCAGTGATGGGGACTCTATCCCATTCCTGGGGAGGTTGTTGCAGTGACTGATTTTTGTCACTGTAAAAAAATGTCTTTTTATATTGAAATGAAACCTCTTGCAGTGAAACATTGTCTCTTGTCTTCTCCATGTGGCTCCTTGTGAACAGAGAGTCTCTGTGCTTTCTGTAGCTACGCTTTAAGGACTAAGATACTGTGATGACATCTACCCAAGCTTTCTCTTCTCCAGGGTATATTTGGGCTTATTTATTATTTTTTCTTATTTTTACTAGCTTTAGAATGCTGCCATTCACCAAACTTGGAAATTATCACAACGATCTATTTTTTGTATAGTAAAAATATTTATTGCCCTCAGGCACAAAATATTTTGTCATTTGTTCAAAATCTCATTTCAATGCGAAATATGATCAACATTTAATCCTTTCGTTGGAAAATAACATTCAGACATGCCAAATTTTCAATGAACTTATTCATACAGATTCTAATAAGCTGAACAACTTGTTTTGGCTGCAGCTATCTTTTTCCATATGGAAGTGCTTCTACTAGCTTTCTTCCAGATTATGCGGTTGAGAGGAGGATGTGGAGAAAAGTCTTGTGTTGTTTTTTGTGGCAAAAATTCATTTTGGGTACTGAAAAATGCAATATCAATTGCTCTCTGTAACCCTGAATCCCAAGGGCATGTCTTGGCACTATGATGACCAAATCTTTACCTTAATAATCTGTGTCTAAATCCGTAAAGCATATAACAGATTTGAGGATGCATCCACTTTACACTAAGCATACAGCTGCGGAGACAGCATGTATTTTCACTTAGATGTATTGCACTACAGCCGCTTCTTCAGTATTGTGCATAAAGGTAATTTTGGCAAGGTTAAGAAGGAAGATACTGGTGATATTAGAGCGAAGAGAGCATACAACTCAGTCCAATGAGAAGAAAAATGGATGTAGTAGAGAGCAGAGTAAAATACTATTAAAGAAAAGCTAAGCCTATTTTCTAGTTACCTAAATTGAGATTTAAAAAAATCTTTCATATGAAATAAAAACGAAAATACTACTAAGAAAAATCCATAATTAGAATGCAATATCATAAGTAGAATTTAAGTCCTAAGGCTTAACTACCACCAAAAATAGTAATCCTTACCTCTCCATAGCTTCAAATATATCTTCTGTGCCAGATCAATGATGTGGTTGGCTGAAAATAGGTTGCTTCTTTTATTAAATTCATTTTTGTTAAGCAATAGACTGCCTTAGCTTATTTAATTATTTGGTATACTGCTTCTTATAGAAAATAACATTTTCAGTAGCTGAGCAATGGCCACATAAGCAGGAGCACCAGTAAAAGCAAGAAGTGGCGATGTACAGCTAGGACGGGGGAAGATGGAACTCCACTTGGCAAAAAAACCATTTAAAGCTGGTTTAACCTGCTTGTAAAACTTAAGTTGCAGAAAAGATTGGTCAAAGAATGTGAATGGATGTTACATCAGAGATTAAAACTGTGTGCCTCCAAGAGAATTTTATACTTGGATAGATGGGCAGAAATTTTTTGTTAATCCAGAATTAGATATATTCTGGAGGAATTTTAAATCATCGATTCTATTAAGAGTCAGGGACCTGTTTATTTGATCTCCCCTTGGAAACCAATGCTCTGAGCCAAAATTCTTTGAAAGACAAGCTGGTTGTTCACTCAGCTGTGAGCCTGAATGAACACAATTATCTTGCCTTTGCTTTGACCATCCACCTAGGGCATTGGTCCTCCCTTCACACAGGCTCAATGCATGGAGGAGAAGTTAGGACTGAAAAGGTCCACTAAGAAGAATTTATTGCTGAACAAAGACTTTCCTATGACTTATATGACAACATTTGCACAGACATCAGAAGAAATTGAGACTGGAATTGATAAGGCAAAAGTGAACAATATGTTTCCATTGCCACAGTGGAATAAAGGATTTCTGTGTCCTTGTTCTTTTCTTTAGATTTTTAATTATCAATGGTCACACTATGAGGAATGGAGTAAGGATTAGTAAGTGAGGGAGATCTTCTTGAAAAGGTCAATCCTAAATATAATAAATCTTGGTGGAACAGAAACCCATAACTAAAAGAAATCTTCTGCGTGACCCTACCATATCTGGTATGCACAGATTTCTGACACATACATGAAATAATAGTTGTAAAACCGGATAAGAGAACAAATGAATGGAAAAGTTGAAATAATTTCCTAAATGTTTCAGGTTATCTCAATAGATTATTCAAAAAAAGATACAGAAGCATCCAGATTGCATTCTATACTTTTTTAACACAATTAATATATTTAAAAAAAAAAAAAAAAAAGAAGCCATTTTTAGGAACTGGAAAAGAGACACAAAAGTCAGTCTACTGAAAGAATAAACTTTTACAGGCAATAAGAAAAAGGAAAGGCAAAAAACCACCCCAGTAACCACCCTTACTAAAATTAATTCTTTAAAATATTTTTCATGTGCATCAAATAAAATTATGCTTACCAGAACTGCATTCAGATGTGTATATAGACTAGAAATAGCTAAGTAACTAATAGCAGTAGAAGTGCAAAAGCATCAAAGACTATGAACAATTTCTCAAACATTTGAATCCTAGCAAAAGCTTATCTGAGCTATTTTGAGTTACTTCTGGATCTGTAACACTGAGCAGGAAGCCTCTGAAGAACAGCCTCTCTTGTGAAAATTTTTTGGTCAACTATAAACACTGGGATGGTTTGTCAAGTGTCTTTGTTGATGGCTTGAACTGTGAACCTGGTAAAGTCAATGGAAAAAGCTCTCCTATTGACTTCAGTGGAAGGGAGTGAGACCCTGTAGCATTTTCTAAAAGTTCTATGCACTGTGAGAATGTTTTTCAGGTATTTCTGCACTCTATATAGCATTAGCCTTTTCTCTTCAAGTTTGAGTAATTTTCGAGACAAAGATAGAAGGGACACAGAATTTTTCATTTGATATCAAAGCTTCTCTATTCTCTATATGCTTAAATTAACTTCGTAAAGTCAACACACTGGAAGTTCCTCAAATTCCATAACACTAACAGATCCTAAAGGTCACTACACAAATCTTCATTTTTTTTCAGTTTGGAATGTGAAATCAAAGTTTAAAGTTTAAACTTCTGCAGTGCTTTCCCCTTTCTTTCTCTTTGAGGTCAGAAATATAGCTGAATAAATGTCCTGGTTTATAGTACATATGCAAAAAAATACACCTACTAGAACCCACAAGTAAATGGGTTATTTAACAACAACAAAAAAAATCACCAAATAACATGGTCAAATATAACAAGTTCCTGAAGCCATTTCTCCATGAAAATAGATTGTTTCCTTTTAAGACTTTTCATTCAATAAAACATGATGGATTCCATGTAGGGAACTTGGCAGATACATAAGTATCACATGTCATTTTATGGCACTGGTCTTACTTTCTTCAAATAGGATGTCAGACGCAGCTTAGGCTATATGAGCCGAGCTGTCTGCAAGTAACTACCGTACAGAAGCAGATTCAGGCAGAATATGCACAGCTGAACCAGTACATACTTCCAGTCCAGCAGAGTTGTGGCTGAATGCCAAAGGTGCAAATAACATTGAAGTGTTTTACAAGCAGAGTGAGGAGTATGATAGTGATATACAACAGTGTTTTTCACATTGTAGTCCAGTAGACAGCCTAGTCCCTACAAGCAGCTGATATCAGCAAGGTCCAAGAAACACTTTGGGTTGTAGTGCTTCCTGTTGGTTATTTTGGAATGGGTTGTGCCAGTAACAGATTACATCAGTGGTGTTCTGTCGTGGGTTAACCCCAGCAGGCAGCTGAGGCCTGTAGAGCTGCTTGCTCACTCTCTTCAAATGAAAGGGGGGGAGAGTCGGAAGGGTAAAAGTGAGAAAATTCATAGTTTGAGACAGAGACAGTTTAATAGGGAAAGCAAAGCAAAACAAGGAATTCATTCACTACTTCCCATGGGCAGGCAGATATTCAGCCATCTCCAGAAAAGTAGGGCTCCATCAGGCGTAACCTCTACTTGGGAAGACAATATTGTAACTCCAAATGTTCCCCCTTCCTCCATGCTTTCTTCAGCTTTTATTGCTGAGCATGACTTCATAAAGTGTGGAATATCCCTTTGGTCTGTCAGGGTCAGCTGTCTCAAGTGTGTTTCCTCCTAAATTATTGTGAACCCTTCACTGACAGGGCATCGTGAGAAACAGAAAAGATCTTGATTCTGTGTAAGTATTGTTCAGAAACAGCTAAAATATCAGTGTGCTATCAACATTGTTTTGGTTGCAAATCCAAAACACAGTGCCATGTGAACTATTATGAAGAGAATTATCCCAGCAAAAACCAGCACATATCCCCTGTTCTCAAAGGTGGTGCACCCAGAGGAGTTTTGTCAGAGTTATCACCATGAGAAGGAAGGCATTCATGGTCACTCTGGTTGGTTAGGCTTAGTCTCAGCTTGCAGCTAAGGACCCACATCACCTATTGTTTGTTCCTCTGCCTCCAGCAGAATGAAACAAGAAAACAGGAAGGATGAGGAAATGAGAAAACTTGTGGGTCAAAATAAAGAGAAGGAAATCACTTAAGAACTGCAGTTGCAGGCAAAACAGACTTTTGAGAATTTAATTTATTGCAAATTAGTAAAAATGTTTGAGGACAACATTTGGGTATTGGAAAATAAAAATCAAAGATTTACACAGTTAGGTAAAACATCTTTCCTCCTCCTTTACCAGGTTAAACTTCACCCACATTCTTCAGGCACTCACCTCTCCTCGCCATTCACAATCTCAGCCTCACTTTTTCACCACCTCCACCCCTTCATATCGCCACAGGTTACACTCAGACCCTTCAATGAGAAAATAATCAGTGTGTGCAGCCAGGACATGGTAGTTTCCTTCTGCTGCTCCTTCTTACTTTTTTCCTGTGCTTCAGTGTGGGGCATCTGCAAGGTGCACTCCCCTCAAGGAAGTACATGCTCTGGTATTGGACCTTGTCCTAACAAACCAAGAACTCATTGCAGATGTCACGGTTAGGGGCAGCCTTGGCTTCTGTGACCATGAGATGGTGGAGTTCAGGATCCTGCATGGAGGAAGCAGGACAATAAGTAGAACTAAAACCATGGGCTTCAGCAGGGTGAACTTAGGCATCTTCAAGGTCCTGCATGGAAGAATCCAATGAGATAGGGCTCTAGAAGATAGGGAGGTCCAAGAGAGCTGGCTAATATTCCAACATTGCTTCCTCCAGGGCGAAGACCGATGCATCCCTATGAGGAAGAAATCAAGTGAAGGGAGTAATAGGCAAGCATGGATGAGTAAGGAACTCCAGTCAAAACTCAGGTGGAAGAGGATGTTTATGTAATGTGGAAAAATGGGCAGACCATCTGGGAGGAAAACAAGGAGGCAAGTACACAGGGATGCAGTGAGGAAGGCCAAGCTCCACTTGGAAGCAAATCTGGCCAAGTATGTCAATGACAACAAGAAGGGCTTCTTCAAGTAAAAGGAAGGTTAGGGAGAATGTAGGTCCCCTGCAGAATGAGGAGTGTGCTCTGCTGATGGATGTCACAGAGACAACAGAGTTACTGAATGCCTTCTTCACTTCCATCTTTACTGCTAAAGCTGGCCCTCAGGTATCCCAGACTGTAGAGACAGAATAGAAGGTCTGACAAAAGGAAGACTTTTCCTTGGTTGAAGAAGAACAGCTTAGAGATCATTTACGTAAACTGGACATCCACAAATCCATAGGCCTCAATGGGATGCACCCTTGAGTGCTGAGAGAGCTGGTAGATGTTACTGCAAAACCACCATCCATCATCTTTGAAAGATCTTGGAGAACAGGACAGCTGCCTGAGGACTGGAGGAAAGCCAACATCACTCCAGTCTTCCAAAAGGGCAAGAAGTACAACCCAGGAAACTACAGGTCAGTCAGCCTCACCTCCATCTCTGGAGAAGTGGTGGAACAACTTATACTGGACATCATCTCCAAGCATGTGGAAGAAAAGCAGGTTATCAGTAGTTGTCAGCATGGGTTCACCAAAGGGAAATCATGTCTGACCAACCTGATAGTCTTCTGTGATGGTATGACTGGCTAGGTAGACAAATGAAGAGCAGTGGACGTTGTCTACCTTCACTTCAACAAGGCTTTTGACACCATCTCTCACAACCTCCTTGTAGGCAAGCTCAGGAAGTGCAGGCTGGATGAATGCATGGTGAAATGGATCATGAACTGGCTGGATGGCAGAGCTCGGAGGGTTGTGATCAACAGTGCAAAGTCTGGTTGTAGTTAGTGGGGTTCCCCAGGGTTCAGTGTTAGGTCCAGTCCTGTTCAATCTGTGTTAGGTCCTGCATATTGGAAGGAATAACCCCCGACACCAATACAGGTTAGGGGCAGATCTGCTGGAAAGCAGCATTGCAGAGAAGGACTTGAGGATTTGGGAGTTCTGGTCTACAATAGGTTGACCATGGGTAAACAATGTATTCTTGTGGCCAAAAAGGCCAAAGGTATCCTGGGGTGCATTAGGAAAAGTGTGACCAGCAGGCTGAAGGAGGTTATCCTCCCCCTCTATTCTGCCCTGGTGAGGCAGCTTCTGGCATACTGTGTCCAGTTCTGAACCCCCCAGTTTAAGAAGGACAAGGAATTACTGGAAGGAGTCCAGCGGCAGGCTACAAAGATGATTAGGGTTGTAGAGCACCTCTCCTCCTGCAGAATACATCCCTGAAGCCCCTCTCACTCACAAAACCTTGTAACCTACACCAAATGCAGTTATGCATCATTATGCTATGTGACTTGTCCTGTCCTCTTCGCGGATTTCCCTTAGCCCAAATAGATATGGGTAAGATAAATGCTATTCAACACTTCTGACCCCTACCAGGAACTCAATAGTCCAGAATAATGAGTAATCAATTTCATAATTTCCATATGTCCATGTTCATGTGGAAATTTAATCTAGAAATCATAGTGTTCCTGTAGAGAAAGTTCCAATCTGTCTGACATACATCAATGTATTTTCTCATGTCTTCAAGCTGTCATAACTGCAACAAAAAACAATTTTCTCTGTAGGTTTTGAGGCTTTGCTGCACCATTAATGTAATGCTGTAAAGCTATGCCTGGTTTTGCTATTAACATGATCATAAACAATGTCTTGTTTTAGAGCATTCGACATGTGATTCAGGGACTTATTTGCGTTTAAAACAATGTTCTTGTAACATGAAGTAATGGTAAAAGTCTTTCAAGCAACTCTGATTTTAATAAGTCTTGAATCACGCTTTTCCAAACCTCTGAACTTTTGAGACTCTGCCATCACTAAAAACCTATTTCTATAACACTTCAGCTAATGGGTCTTGGTTATTTAAATATATGTCTGAATTGCTACTGGGTTGCTATGTCCTGTGTGCATTTTTGCACTAAATCTTATTTTCTAAAGGAATATACATCTATTGTAAGATAGCTAAATGCCACTTTAAATCTTTAAGGAGAATGATTACTAGTCCCATTCAAAGGCATGGTATAGTTTCTTGATTCAAAGTAAGTATTAGAAATGTCCAAGTCTGCATTTTCCTTCATTTCTGAATTTTCTAGGAAATCAGAGTATGTTTCATAATCTCCCAAATGAACACTATGATCCAGCAATTTTTGTGTTATTGTCAGAAATGTATTCCTCTGAGAATAATTTCAGTAGTGTATAGACAGCCCTGGCTGATAAGGTCATAAATGGAAAAGTTATACTTTATACAATCAAGGAAGAACTCCCTTTCATTGTTGACTGTGATATTTAAAATACAAGAAAGGATTATTATTCAAAAATCCTATTTCTATGCTGATCACATTCTCAAACACGTGCAATTTAAGTCACAATTACATTCAATATGCAGACACAGTTACAGTTTAATATAAGTGCACAGCTCAGCAAGGCAAAAGATAATACACCTTTTTTCAGTAACTGGTGTATACTATTGAAAGAGTGATACAAATTATTGTTATATTACATTATACAAATACCTAAATATATTGACTTAGAAATTAGGAAAAATGCAACTGATAACATGGACAGAAAGCAATATTTCGGAGGGAAGACACAACAGAAGAATAGGTATGTTGTCATTTTAGGACTATAACTAATGGAGCATGGTTCTGCTCTTGCCTTAGTGTTCTTTTTAGATCACAGGACAGTTACAAAAGGCAACATTTTCAAAACTAACTAGTGAGTTTTGACTGCTCAACTTGAGCTTCCTGATAATATCAGGCTTCATATTACCATTATGTCAGAAAACCAAGTGCCTGAGAAGTATCTCAGCTGCTGAAATACTCTATATCAATCACTTGAGAGTACATACTTCAGATCATTATCATGTGAATAGTATTGCTTCCTTTTTTCCTGTTTGTCAGCATCATCTTCCTAGTCTATAAACTCCTCGGAGAGGGGTTATTTTTTGCTGTATATTTTGCACAGTTGTTGCCACAGTGGAGCCCTGATGTTGCTTAGGATTTCTGTTTTCTCCAGCAAGATTAATTATAATAAGCAGTTAGAATAATAACAGAAACAGTCTGATGTTCCATTCAAACCTTAAAGACAGATAGGCATTTTCAATTGGATTTGTAATGCAGGGTTTGATCAGTTAAAAAGTAATCTACAAAAATACATCTGGAGGGTAAAATAAATTAGTTCAACATTTGTCCTGTCACATAAAACTGCTGTAGATATTGTCATATGAAAAACAGCCTACATTTGTGTTAATTTTTGTTTTGGCATAGGCACCATTTGTTAGTCTTCATGATGGCAGCTGAGAATTTTTAACTAGGAGATCCCTAATTTAAGACATTTATGAGCTCTCAACAATGCAAAGGTACTCAGAAATTAATTCCAGTTTATGTAGCTAAAATCCTGGAACCCTCTAAAATAGCGTTTCAAAATTTATTTTTTTTTTTTAATTCAATAATAAAAGAATTCATGGTTAGGTGTGGATTTTATCACCTGTAAAAATGTCACTAAAACCCGAATTAGTTTAAGGAAATATATATGCTATCAAGTACTTCCTGTGAATCACAGCACCTGATCTGAGTCCATCCAAAAATGTTTTGTAGGAAAAAATGTTAAAGAGAACAGGACAAAATATACAAATGTTAGTCTGTTGACCAATAGACATGGGATCTAATTTTGTCTCATGAGATTTTTTACCACTGACTTCAATGACAACAACACTGTATTATCATGAAGATATATCATTGTATAAATTATCTTGATTAATTATCTTAATCATAATTTAGACAGAAAATGTTTTGTAGGAAAAAATGTTAAAGAGAACAGGACAAAATATACAAATGTTAGTCTGTTGACCAATAGACATGGGATCTAATTTTGTCTCATGAGATTTTTTACCACTGACTTCAATGACAACAACACTGTATTATCATGAAGATATATCATTGTATAAATTATCTTGATTAATTATCTTAATCATAATTTAGACAGAAACATTGTGGAGGTGGAAAAATTGAGAGGTGTTTTATCATGAGAAACATTCACATAAAGAAATTCCCTCCATGTTACTTTGAGTACTGTGTCAGTAAACTGCAGTAATTTATAAACAGAAGTATCTCAGTCTCCAATGTTGTTCCTTTTAAAATGATAACTACAGGCAAATAGAAGAAATCAGCGTGTCCAAAAATGTGTATTGAAATTAACAATGTTTTCAAAAATAATCAAATACCCTTAACGAGTTTATAAATTTATTTGGCAAAGTATACATGCTGAAATAAAATAATGTTTTTTCCCATGTAAAACACAAGTTCAAGGAGTTGCTTACAGTAGCCTGTAAAAGAACATAACTCCTAACGCATCTCTTCTGTAAGCTACCTCTAATAAAAAATTACCAATGCAGCTCATTGTAGCATCTTAGCATCATCCATTACAATATTCGTCTCAATAATTTAAATCTATGTTTCTCAAGCAACCTTCTACAGAGGGTTTTGCTGTGATATCTCATCAAAACCAAAAAAGACAGAGCTAAATGCATGTTATGGTTTGTCTGCATGACTCCAGCTGAAATAAAATGTCACTGTAGATTGTACAAATCACTATGAACAAATACAGTCTTCAAGCCTGGTGTAAAACATCCCCAGATAAGACTCTAAGACTATCAAATGCAGCTTTGGGACATGCTTTTGTCCCCTTCATCTTTAAGCTCATAGCTCAATCCAATTATCCACAATTTAGCCTTTGCCAACGATTTGTGTACACTTCTGTCACAGAAGAAGGATTTTTTGTATGACTCAAGTGTAAAACTTTTGCTTACAAGCCAAAAACATCTTCAAAAGAAACCCATGAAATTAAATAGTAAAAGCATGAGACAGTACTCTATGACACAAAAAATTACAAAAAAGCCCCAAACAGTTTCTATTCACATATATTAACTTTCACTTCAATGAAAACTTCTTTTAAATGAAATCTGAAAAACACAATTTGCTTATTTTTTATCAGTAAAAAATGATATTGTATGTTAAAATTTTTTTTCCAGAACAGAAACCACTAGGACTAAAAACAAGTCAAGAGTTACCCAGAAGTTAGATGCTTGTCCGTGTATTACTTTTGACATTATTTCCACATCCATTGGAGTCAGAAACATGGTATTAGATCCTTCGTTCTATCCAGCTGAAACCACCTAGAACAAAGACATCTAGAATATTATTTTAGTCTTTAGGATACCAATATTTTCAGGTTTTAATGGCACATGTTGCAAGAAACCATTCTGGAAACTGAAGACTAAGTGCCCTCTTTACATTCTAAATTTTTCACACCAAGTGAGAAGCCCAAGTGAGTTTCTGTTGACTTGATTCTGCTTGAGGATTCCTTGAAATACAGTCAGTGGCCTTAAATACCTGTAGGACACCAGCAGAACAAGTCTGTTTTGCTTACCTGTTGGCATCATTACAAGTTGTGACTTGCAGTATTTTGGCTTGGTCACATACTTTTAGTCACATGATACCCCAGCAGTTCCAAAGTCACATTTATTCTAATAATTTATTCCATGGAAAAATTTCCTAAGAAATAGCAGAGGATTTTATGGTAGCAATGATTCCACTTCACAGTTTAATGGTCCCAGTGAGTGGTTCAAATCTCATCTTGAAAGAGAAATTATGTACAAGATTTTATTAACAGCATTTCATCTTGCAAAGGATTCAAATACATAGGCAGCAAAAGGAGTTGTCTACTAAAAAAATCAGCCAAACTACTAAGTTATTTGATAGGACAACACTTGAGTGGGTAACCTTACTCTGCTAGGATCACTTATGCAAAATAAAAAAAATTGATGGAGTCTAACAGTAATTTCTTAGCATTCTATTACTACTTCAGGGAAAAATGAAACTTTGACTATGAAAAGGGGCCCAACCAGGCTTCTGTTGTGTCAAACTAACACAAACTGGCTAACTAACTGGCTGCTGTCAGAGTACATCAAAGCTGTTAAAAGCATTGTATATTACAGCAGACAGGTCAGGTGGCCTTAACCTCCCACTGGACACAAGAAACATGTGACCATAAGATCAAAGGATGAAAAAATAAGGTTTCAATCACAATTCAGAATGATAAAATCTCAGCACACATCACATAGCACCTGATGTCTTCTGTTCCCGTGATCTGATCATATAGGGTAAATGCTGTGTTTCTATTCTAATCAGTTAGAGTGTCTAACAAACCACAGCAAAACTACAGTGTTTTAGAGTAAAAATTGGTAGTCATATTTAATTATGTTAAGTCAAATAATTGTGTTTAGTGTGATACATAGTGAAATGATAGGCTATACTCATCCCTGATATCACATTTATTTCCTATTCCAGAATTAAAGGACCCATTATACCTAATTCCTAAAAACCTAACAAGCAAACATAATACATGTACAGCTTTCAGGCCCAGGGTAAAATGTAGTGTCTAAACACATAACCCAAATATTCCTACCATTTTTGCAGCTGAGTGCCTCCTATCCATTTGTGGTACTTTAACCATCTCTGAATTATCATTGTGATATGATTTCATGACTTATCAAGTCAACTATGGTTATGCATGTTTGCCAGCTTTCAGATATGCAATACAAATGGTAATTATAATCATCCTAAATGATATATCTGTCCAGTGCTTCAGATTCAGTGAGTTAACCTTAAATACAAAGTAGTTTTAAAGATGAAAAATTTGCTTAGATAAAGGAAAACAGAAAATATAAATAATCATTTGCTTATCCTTCAACCCAAGTTTACAAAACCATAGTGCAACTTTATTGAGATCAAAATTGAAGGGTGACAAGGTTAATACAATAGCTTTAGACCTCATGGTTTCATTAGCAAACACATTACAGACTGCAAAGCTGAACTGACAGTAATGCTAGGCCCAAACAAAGTAAATAATTACTGGCTTGGCAAATAAGGAAGCACTTGCAGAGTTTGTTTACATTTGGTTTTTGGAAAATTCATGCTGGCAACAAGTCAAATACAGTTTGACTAGTAACTGTGACAATTGCTCACAGATGCAGCTGGAAGAGCAACAAAAGAATGGATTTGTGGTTCTTTTCTGTCCTGCATTTTTCGCTTTTGTTGCCTTTTTTCTTGTGCTGCTGCTTCTATCTTTCTCCTTTTTTCCTTTTTTTTTTTTTTTTTTCCTTTTCTTTACCATAAGTGGGTTTTCATGGCAGCTGGGTCTTGGAATGTGTAAAAATCTCATGCTGCATTTTATCTTTTGGCCATATATTGGAAAAGACACAGCTGTGTTCAAGCTGCACTCATAAAAGCTTTGCCCCCTGAGAAAATGTATGCATGTCCCCAATTCTTGTAGGTCCATACTAGATTTTGAGATAAACACTTCCATGCTGGTGCACTGTTACCAAACTTCATCAGGTTCCAGGGGTACAGAATTATGTCTATCTTCAAAGATTATGCAATTCATTTTTTGGCTGTATAGGAGAGCTTGAATGTATGGCTTGGAGTTCAAATAATATGGCAACTTATGAAAATGGAAAATAATTCAGCATCCTGTAGCTGATCTAGAAAACCTGTGAAAATACAGTTTCCTTTCCAACATTTTATACATTATTCTAAACACTGAATATTGTCAACTTCCTATTATGCAGTAGTATCAGAGGATAAAGAATTGGTAAATCAGGCTTTAATAAAAAAAATCTCACATAGAAAATGACAATTATATAACAGATAGCCAAGTACTTATACACAGAAGGGGACTTATGTAAATTCAAGAAGTTTGTAAGCAGAAAACAACAGGAATTGTTAGAGCTCACTGTCAGTCAAAGTAAGGTGAAAGAGTTTGGTTAATTCTTATCAGATCAGCTCATTTCATTAAGTGTGTTTCACATAGGAAAGTAAAGATTTCTAGTTTGATCAACAGAAACCTGCTTTATTTTCCCTATCTCAGTGAACTATCAAACTGAAGACTCATTAACCCATGCTTCTGAATCCTAGTAACACCACCAAAATAATTTGAATGTAAGCATACAGACAACGAACAGAAACTTCAGTGATCACTTTTGCATCTTAGTTATTCTGCAGTTATTTACAATGTATTGTTTATAGTATGTTGGCATATATACTCCTTCAAGGCCTTGGGTAGGTAACAAGGTTTTCTCTTCTTGCTGTTATTCACTGCCAAAGGACCAGAAAGGGCCATGTGTCCTTCTTTTCTGGCTACAGATGCGCTGACATCTAACTATTGCATAAGAGATTGTCCTGTGACCAAGACATGGCTTTATTTTTCTTCAACTGTTATATTATTCTCTGTGCAGGAGAGAGCATGTAGGAGCAGAGACAAAATATTCATGGAAAGCTGCATTATATGAGCATTCTCAATTGAAATAAATGAAGTTGTTCAATAAAATTGAATATTGTTAATTGATATCATCATCACTAATTTTTACAGTAAAATATTGGAAGAAAGTGAGATTAAAAAAAAAAATAGATTAAAGTTCTCGATAGCTGCAGAAAAAAAGCACATTTATAATACAAATTTAACCAGGGAAAAATCCATAAGAAGAAAAAAAAATGCAAAAATGGCATGATCGAAAGTACTTCCAGATAGTGTATAAACAGAGTGCAATATTGATTAAGGTTTATTCTAATCAATATACAGATACTTCAGTGCTTTATATGCAGTGGCTTTGATGGTCTAAAGGGAACATTGTTCTGCTGAGTGCAAAGGTTAGAAACCTATGCTCTAACAACTGTGGAGATGTGACATAGTCTAATTGTTGTGGGGAATCAGATTCTTACACAAAATGCCAAAAGTGTTAAATATCAATGAGGTCGGCAACACTGGCAGAAATGCGTTATTTGATTGATTTTAACATAAACATTATTTGAGTAAACCTTAAAATGACATTTAAGCAATTTTGCATTTATCGCCTTGATATCAGTAAGTGTCCTCTAAATTTATCTTTGTTAATGTTAGTGAACAGTAGAGAACATTCGTGAACTACAGGGAAGTCTGAATTTCTTTTCAGAGAAACATCAGCATTACACTTAGTGTATTTTATTAAAAAATACTTGTTTTTTCCTTACCTTTTGTCCAAAACTCATAAATATTACTTGGACATCAGAAAATTTGCCTTACTATGCGAACTTTATTGAGAAATAATCAGTAGGGAATTACTGTAAAGCTTCTCCAGAACTCACAGTGTTGTGTTGATGCCTAAAGAAAGATCTGTGCATAGAATAAGTAACTGTGACTCAGTGAGTGACACCAGCATTGGCTTTACTTTTTCCCTTTCCCAACATAGGAAACTAGTTTGAAGTAACACCTTCTAAATTTGCACAGCTCTTAAAACCATATCTGCTATGAGCTGAATTATCTTTGATTCTCTGCAATGGTCTCTCCATGTTTGATGGGAGTCTCAGCAATTTGGCAGAAGAGCGATGTCAGTTTTCACAACCAGTGTTAAAGCCAGTTGATGAATTTGCAGGTGCCCTATTTTCTACAGACAAACACCTGTTTGTTCTCGGTCTTTATCATCTGCTATCTCATGACAAAACAAGAGGAATCATTTCCCAAACTCAGGTAATCATCATCTACCTTAATACAGACCTGGGCTGGTGTGCCCCAAGAACATTTTAATCTTTCCGGCAATGTGAAGTTAAAGGTTTTGTAGTTTATTCTTTTACACTGGTTTTATTTTCAGGAAGATTAAAATGAAAATGTCATGGTAGAAACAAAGGCCATTGAGTTTTATCTGCACTATCTATAACCTGACCAGAGTTTAAAATAGTCATCAACATCATCACTGTATCACTTTGTGCTATGCAGACTTCTTGAACACAGCGGTAACTACACATGTTCAACATCTCTTAGTGTCAGGCACATATAAAATAAATCTTCTGAACCAGCTACGCATACAAATACATATATCTGATAGAAATCCAAGATTGTCTCAATAATATGCAGTGTGTTCCACTAATCATTTCCAGTGATAAATACCAGCTAACAGAAGTAAACACCTTTGGCTATGCATCACAAAGTCTTTAAAAGTCAACACATTTTTTTCATTTTTAGAACAGTTGTTAGCTTTTTGGCAAAACTGAAAAAAAAAAAAAGCAAAAATATTTCAGAGTAAATCTGAGGAATTTCTGTATTCATCAGCAATTGATAGTTGTGACAAAAAAAGTGCAGTTTTTCGGAAGTGGCATTTGATTCTGCAGACTTACCTTGAGATGACAGATAAATATAGCATATCAGAAAAACCATATTCAAGTTGCAAGCTCAAACAGGAAGACTATAATAAAGGATGAGTAAATGTACCATCTCTGTCTTTACTAATACAATGTATCAGTCCAGTGTAACAACAAACTAACAAAAAAGTTATTACACTGATAGACTGATTCTACATTTATTTGAGGATTACACCAACTATTATCAGTAAGATTGAACTTGCCCTGAGTAATCCACAGTGCCTGGCAGTTAGAAGATTTTACATACCAGAGGACTTTCCTAAATAGAGCAAAGAAAATAATTTAGGAAGGTAAGAGACTGTTAATTGTTTTAATAACTCAGATGGTTTCTAGAGCTATTCTACCTAACACTCTGGAGTTGGAAACACATGAAACACTGAGACTCAGACTAAAGCCCTCTGAGCTAAGGGAAAGGCAGTGAAAGTGAATGCTACGTTGAGGGTAAAACAAGAACGGCATTTGAAACCACTACTCTGTCTTGTGGGTCTCAAAAAGAGCATTTCCAAAAGAGAATAAGTACCAGTGGTACTTATTGTGCATTGGTGAGATCTCAGCAGAGTTTATCTGAGATTAATTCATTCTAGGATGAGTGGAAAAGAAAATAAACATCAATTGCAATTGAAGTATGCAAAGTATCCATATATGTAGTATAGAGAAGAAAAAGTGCTGTTGTCTGCAGAAGTCTGGTAAATTGGTTGATTGCTTTTAAGATTTTTTTAATGACCTCAAAAAAACAGGTCTGAGCTTAATCAAATTACCTTTTAATAAGCAGAATGTATAAACTAAGCTTAACTTTTGAGAATTCTACACAGGTGCATCTAACTACCAAACCCATGAAAGACCTAGGAAGCTAAAATAAATCACTAGGATTCAGATGTCTGAATTTTAAAGCATTAAAATTTAAGTTTGACTGTTGCAACCTAAGACACTTCCAGTCAAAACAGGAATCAATCTGACAGAAAAGAATGAACTACTCAGTGTATCCATCCTGTTTACTTAAAATGTAGTTTAATTTGTCTCTATAATGTGATCACATCTTTGCATTCGTAGTATTAGTCAGGATTTTGAAGCCTAATGTGAATCTTCAGATATTCAGACGTATGCCTAAATAATAAAAAACTCATGCAATGTGAACTTAAAATATTAATTTTTCTCTCAAATATATAATTGGTCTAAACCATAAGAATAACAGTTTTCTTTTCTCTTACTAGGGAAAAATTAAAAAATGGGATTAAATCAAAGAGCTGTATTATAACAAAAATATACATGAAAAACATCCTGAAACAGAAAAAAAAATAAACCAATTAATGTCGATCAAGATCCATTTTTGCTGTGACTCTTGCAAACTATCAGCAACTAAGTCAATAATCTTACTTTAATATCATCTCCAGTTTCTCTCTGCCATTGCTTTTTGCTTTCTACTGTCCTGTTGTTTCTGCATTTTCCTGAGAAGAATTAGACCAAAATAGCTTTGAGACAGGGATCTCACAGTTTCTGAACACTATAAACTGCCTAGCTCAAACTAGGGAAGTGTGAAATAATAACAAGCCAGCCAACAAGCCCCCACGCTCCATCATCTCCCACTGGTTTGCAGTAATATTTGAATGCATTGTTCCATCTCATAAAATCTGGCCATAATACACTACTTTGGGGAATCAGGAAATAATGAAAGTGCTGTCACTGTTGGTTCTGTCTACCTTATACTAGGGCTGAGCCTGCCTGACGTGCCTAAGGCACACAGATATCATGTCTGCTGTGTTTCCTCCAACAAAAGTAGTCAAGCAGGTCAAAGTAGATATTTCCCACTGCATCTCCACGATCTTACATCCTAACCTTCAGCAGATCAAAGGCTTACCTTGACAATCAACCAGATTTTTACCATCTCTTGGTTTTCTCATCAGAACAGAAAACAGCAAGCTAATCAGAAATTCAGGACTAGGATATTTTAGCTAATAGCTGAGAGGTAGTAAGGAATAATGTTGGACATGTGTTTAGAGCACCTACAGCATGCTGGTTATTATATTGGTACAAACCTACTCTGTTGACTGAAAACCGCCGTTGTTGCTGATCATGTAAGCACACTAATATATTTAAGTATAAAATCAAGCAGATTATCCTGAAACACCTTCAGCAAAAACTTTGAGTGCCTGAAAGTCTTCAGTATGAGTTCAGAAACCAGACAAACTACACACAAAAGAGGTTCTGTATTCCCCAGAGTCCGGGAGAATTTAAGCCACAGTTCTGGAGAAATCATGAGATGTAAATCAGTGAACAGGCTTTATTAATTCAGCTGTTAACTTGTTTTATTTATATACTCCTGAGCAGAACAGTGAATTTTATTGGTTCTGTTAGACTGAAGCTGTGTTATTTCTAGGTATGTGCACCAAATCAAACACACAGAAAATGAAAATGCTGCCAGCAATTTTTAAATGAGCAAATAAACAACCATAAATCAACAGTGACCAAAGAAAGTAATTGATGGGGACAGGCTTTTTAGCAGGGTCTATTGTGATAGGAAAAGGGGTAGTGGTTTTAAACTAAAAGCGAATAGATTCAGATTAGATATAAGGAAGAACTTATTTATTATGAGGGTAGTGAAAGACTGGAACAGGTTGCCTAGAGAAGTGGTAGATGCCCCATCCCTGGAAACATTCAAGGCGAGGCTGGACAGAGCTCTGAGCAACCTGATCTAGTTGAAGATGTCCCTGCTCATTGCAGGGGCCTTGGACTAGATGAACTTTGCAGGTCCCTTCCAGTGAAACTATTCCATGATTCCATGATTTCACAAAAGTGGAATCCTGAAAGGCCAAAAAGCACATCTCTTAAGTGCATCCATTTTGACTTCCTAATGAGCAAATGTATCTAATATTAATAGAAATGTCTGCAATTATACTATTAATGAATGAAGAGTACCCAATGTATAAATAAACAATAAGTTTCAGTTTATATAATCATATAATTCTGCACAAAATAATAATTAAAAAATATAGCAAAGCTAGTAAACCATCAGCAAAAAATGTAATCAAAATCTTTACACTCTTTGCCTCTCTGCTTTTTAAAATTAGGCAAATATAATTTATGACCAAAAGTTGTTTCATAGTATTGTAATGTTTCTTATACTATACATCAGATCTTAGTTTTGCATTTGAGTTTTTCTGGTCCATATTGCAGTTCTAACATGACAACAACACATATCTTTTTGCATAGTATTGATAGCTTCAAATTGTTTAAACAGATTACAGTATTTTCAATATTTTACATATGACTATGCAAGTCTGATTTTCACAATCTTGTAATTAATGCTTTAAATTTTTGGAAGCATGTATTTTAGATGTTTATATGTAGTTCTATATAACATATGGAATCTGCATACCTCTGTGGACATACTGAGGCTGGCCATTTATCATTAAAACTTTAACCTAGCAAAACATTAGGAGGCTTAACTGTACTTGCTTGTTATCAGTTTCTTTATATAAAGGCAAGAATGTTAATGTCTTTTTACAGGCATTCATCTAGGTGATCACATTTTGCTAAAATCAGTAGGTTTAAGTAATGTAAGTAAATAATTGCAAATGATAATATAGTACAAGTAATAATAATAATTATGATAATAATAATAGTGCCGTTTTTAGGCACACTGCTATCAACTATGTTTTCAAGATGAGAAACCAAAATTTTAGCCTTAATTAATCTCTCTTGTCCAATGAAGTGTGTCCCTTCTATGGAAAAATCAGTACTTTTCCCAAATAAAGTTACAAAAAGCCATGTCATAACACGACAGAGCCCTGGTGTGTGGTCAGCTACAGCCTGTTCCCGAGAAATAAAACCGATTTTAGGCTGAACTATCAACTATCAGCCAGACAGGATGGAAGTCCAGCATTGCTCTCAGGTACAAAGTAGCCATTTACAGAATGGCGAACACTGCTGTTATGTATTTCCTTCTTAAAATACAATAGTAACAATCCAGCAGGATCCTAATATGTTTACTGGCATCCAAGTGCAGAGGATTTATTCAACATTTATCATCAAGCGGACCTGGCTCATAATGACATATCATATTGTAGGAAATTAAAGAATCACATTCCCTTGCTTTTCTTGTGAAAATAGGAATTTATGTTCAAAGATCCCACTTTTCTCTACTTGTTAGATTTAAATATGTCAGCAAAATATTAAAATGGCATTCAATATAGACTACTATTTTTAAAACAAGGTTGTCATTCTACTCCTGCTGAATTGCTCATAAATTCAAGTTTGAAAAAAAGAGATCAGATTACATTAAATGCACTTTGGTATCTATAACTTTCTGCAATGAATTAAAACTGGCTGATCATGTCTCAAGTGCATTTCATTTTCCGTTGATTCATGTACTGCAATATAACCTTCAAAATTCCCTTATGCCAACAAACTCACTCAGATATGCTGAGTGCGGGAGCAGATTAAAAGTGGCTACAAGATTGAAAACTGTTTCAAGACATCAGATAATGCAGTAGAGGTTTAATGAAAGTGTAAACAAAACCTTTAAGTGGACAAATTACTGTTCATATAATCCACTGATGAATTCAAACTAGAGATTTGATGTAAGAAGAATATATATTAAACCAGAACGGATTGGTAAGGTCAATATATAGAGACTGTTTCATTCTGTTCCATTTAAGGATTTTCTGTTCAGGACTCAGTACTGAAAAATATTTACTATCCTGTTCCCTGTAAACAAACTTTATCCCAAAGTCAAATTTAAAGCTAAAGAGTTTGAAAGGCAGGACTAAGAAAGCAATGTATCTCTTCCTGTCACCTGCTTGTTTTTAAGTTACTTTCAGAAATAGCCTTTCATAGTTTCCTTGTATTTGAGCTTTTTGCCTGTTTTGTGAAATCAAATCCATCCTTTAAAGGCTTTTTAAGCTGGCAAAAAATGCATTATTACTGAACTAGTAACTTTTATTGTTTTAGTGGTAGCTATGGTTATGGACGAATGCTTTCAATAGCAGTTAAAAGAGATAACGAGTTTTTAACAATACAAAATAAGAGCTCTGTGTGCTTAGTGAAGCCTGACATAAGCTTCAGCTTTCAGTTAGCCAGCAGAGCTTCTGCAGTATCTCAGTTTTCCACAACAAAAATATTCATAAAATTGCTTTCTTGAACAACTTTGTTTTTCCCAAGATACTACTAGCAGAAGTTACCTATGATGCTGAGTGATTAAATGACATGGATTTTGAAAACAAAACAGAAAAGGAAAGAACAAACAAACAAACAAATAAAAAAAAAAAAAAACACATGTGGCAGTGAAGAAAAGAAAACTCAGTTTTTCTAATGCAATATCTCTGTTTATGGATCTTGTGCTGCCATCCTTGTGATTTTTTGTAGACTTCTCCTCCCCAAAGATATGAAAGAATTTCACTCATCTGACACTGTATCACAGCAACGCTGACACTAAGGATGCCTCCTTACATACCTGGTAAAGGATATGTTTAAAGACCAGCACATTTTTAATCTGAGCATTGATTGTAAAATGCATTAAAATGTGCATATCTTTGCCTTCTAGCTGTTTGGGTCCATTGATTTTGAGCTAGATTGGTTTTGAATGCATTTACAATGCACTGTACATGATTTGCAAGTGAGACATTGTGCATTTGCACAATTTGTGCATTTGCATCCAGGCAAACCCCATTTCCCTGCATTCGACCAGCCTTGTGCCACTGTATCTCCATATTGGTTTAGTAATGTGTTGCATCAAATCCACCATGAAAGACATAGGATCAAAGAAAGGTCTATTTGTACCATTCACCCAAGTGTCTGCCCTTTAAATAGCTTACCTCTTGCACCAAGTAGAGGATTAGCAATGATAAATAGTTCGACTGCAATTTCAGTCACAGCAACGTGCTATGAAAACATCTTGCATTCAGTGGCTAAGCCAGACTTCTCCCTTCTCTGCCAGACCACAAACCTTTCATCATAAACTTCTCCATTCATCTTACACTGGCATGAAGGGGTGGCCCATATTAAATACATCTATACATGTTTTATTAGTAGCACATGTTTTAGATGCTGGAGTTATATGAGAGCATACTGTGATTCAGCTGCAGGTGTTTATTAAATAGGAAATAAGTAAAAATATCATGAAGACATTCTAGGAAAGAAGTGGTTCAGAATTAATTTAGTTTATTCTGCGTTTGTATTAACTGATTTAAATGAAAATCTGCAGCTCTTCTGAGTTTATTGATTCCCCATAATAAAAATTTCCCTGTATATGCCTACCTCAGGTCCTCTGACCACCCTTTCTACACCGTCAGTTTTACTAACAAAATCACAGCTCCACACTAAAGGGAGAAATATACAGTTCACATATTGTCAGGGTGTCACGGAAGCCAGTGTGGTGGGTTGACCTCGGCTAGATTCCAGGTGTCCACTGAAGCTGCTCTATCACTCCTGCTCCTCAGCTGGACCCAGGAGAGAAAATATAACAAAAGGTTTGTGGGTCAAGATAAGGACAGGGAGAGATCACTCAGCAATTACCATCACAAGCAAAACAGACTCAACTTGGAGAAATTAGTTTACTTTATTACCAATTGAATCAGAGTAGAATAATGAGAAATAAACCCAAATCTTAGAAAGTCCTTCCCCTCACCTCTGCTTTCTTCCTGGGCTTAACTTTACTCCTGATTTTCTCTATCTCCTTCCCCTGAATGGTACAGGAGGACAAGGAATGGGGGTTGCGATCGTTTCATCACACATTGTGTCTGCTGCTCTTTCCTCCCCCTACTCTAGTGTGGGGTCCCTCCCATGGGAGACAGTGCTCCATGAACTTCTCCAATGTGAGTCCTTCCCATGGGCTGCAGTTCTTCAGGAACAAACTGCTCCAGCATGTGTCCACCATGGGGTCGCAAGTTCTGCCAGAAGATCTGCTCCAGCGTGGGCTCCTCTCTCCATGGGTTTACAGGTCCTGCCAGGAGTCCGACTCAGCCTGGGCTTCCCAAGGGGTCACAGACTCCTTTGGGCATCCACCTGCTCTGGCATGGTGTCCTCCCTGGGCTGCAAGTGGATCTCTGCTCCATCATGGACCTCCATGGGCTGCAGGGGAATCTCTGGTCTGGCACCTGGAGCACTTCCTTCCCTTCCTTCTTCACTGACCTCAGTTTCTGCAGGGTTTTTTTCTCTCACATATTCTCACTCCTCCCTCCCAGCTGCAGTTGTGCAGGTTTTTTTCCCCCTTCTTATCTGTGTTATCTCAGAGGTGCTACCACTGTTCAGCCTTGGCCAGTAATGGATCCATCTTGGATGCAGCTGGCATTGACTCTGCTGGACAAAGAAGAATCTCACATCCCCCTGCTACCAAAACTTTACCACACAAACCTGGTGGGGGAAGGACTCCCCATGGAAGGGCTCTGGAGAGGGTCAAGCAGCCAGGCCCTGTCCAGGACCAGGGCAGATAGTGAACAACGGGGTAGCTCCAGCCTCTGACATTGGGTGTTTCTCTGAAGACAGGGCCAAGGCTGGGCTGGGACCCAATTCCTGATATTCTTCTTTTATGGTCTCTACATGTTATATAGAAAGCCAAAACTGGGTGAGGGGGCATGGGGGGAGTGAGGAGTGGAGATGTTTTAATGCCATTAAGAGGTTATTGAGTCATGGTTGTTTCTGTTTCAAAAGCCAAAGTGTTACAAAGGGATTTCCAAATGAATTGTCATGTAATTAGTATAGAGAAGTATATGTTTCCTCTTATCACTCATAGTAGTAATTGGTTTATCCTTCCTCCATGTAACTTTTGTCTTCTATAGTGTAGCTGTAATTCTGAAGGAAGAATAAAACATAACTGTTGTAAATTTATTAACAAAAAACATGAATAAATATCACACCTCTTCTGGAATGGATACTTTACATTAAGAAAGACAACTGTACATTCCTAAACAGCTGGAATCTGAGGTAACCATATAGGATATAGCAAAGAATCAAATTACCGTGTACAGACTCAGAGCAATGTTCAGATACAGCACAAAAAAAAGCCCACAGGTAAGAAATGAAAGGACAGAAAATAGTAATTCCTTTCACTTAATACTTTTAAACTTCGGGATCACGTTATTTGTAGCTACTAAAGTTTTGGGCCCTTAATGTTAGCAAAAAGGAAAACCTATCCATTTGCTAATATGCTCATAATGGAGGGTTTACATTTTCATTCACCAGCAGTATAGTTAAACACACAGTTAATTTAAATTATACTGGAAGTCCAAAGAACATACATGAAGAAAAAAAGCAATTTAAAATTAGATTTAGTCTTGTTAGAAGGTGCATCCTGTAAGCTGCCAAGACATGTAAGAATATGGCAAAACATAAATCAGTGCAGTGAGGTATGTCAGAAGTTTAACAAAAACACTTCTAAGGTGAAAAAGTGTTTAAACTGTTGTTATTAACAATAGCTTCT